>NW_009926736.1:0-22121 GCF_000696875.1 Nestor notabilis
GGCTGCTCGTAGGAAAAAGGAGTCCAAACCTCAGCTGTGCCCATCCACACCCCTCAATGCAAGCCCCTGGGTGTGCTCAGGATCGATGCCCCTCAAAGAAAAGGCACTGCCGTTCCACTGCCACCACATTCCATTATGTCCATCCAGCCAGACTGGCCAAGATCTGTTTTGGGGAGAACCCAAAATGGTTTTTGAGAGGAAGAGGACCTCTGGGGCAGTCTTTGCTGAGAGGAGAGGTAAAGAGGTCAGTGTATCAGAGGAAGCTTGTTTCTGTCTGCTGCCATTCAGGAACAGAAAAGCCAGTGTGCAGACAGTGTGGTGCCAAACTGATGCTGAGGACAGAGCCCTGCTGCTGGAACAGAGCCATCTACTCCATTGCTCAGTGCTACCATCACTTTCCAGGCAAACTCAGCTCCTTCAACTGCAGGCAACCGCAGTCAGTAGCACAGGGGATGAATTCTCCCTCTGAGTTGGACAGATGGGGAAAATATATACGTTTCACCATCAGTTCTTAACTCTCAGTTTAGTAGATAATGACCTACATAATCTTGGGAACATACTGAGTTTCTCACCATACCGGCAAGTAACCTTTGGGTGACTCAGAGAGTACACTGGAGCAGGACTGGCTTGCTGGGATACTTGCAGCCATACTACCAGCTGCATGGAGCTGCATTAGCAGCCCTCTCTCTGTTCTGAATGTCCTGGGCTTTGCAACACATCAGTGGTGGTCAATGCTCTGTGCTCCCAGCAAGCTGTACACTGAAGAGTAAGAATTTATAGGACCAAAACCTACATCTCTACTTTTCCTGTCCACTGCCTTAGCATTCACATGAGGATTGTCACCAGCTCAGCGAACACTGTTCTTGCCACACATGTAGACAGATAAACCCTCAGCAGAAAGCTTGTATGTGTGCACCAGTATGGCAGACAAAGGTGGAATAACATTTCAAAGGCAGTTTGGAGAGGTGCTATTACAAGAAGCTTGTGAAGAGAGAGGCAACCACTCACTTCATGAATACAGCAATAGTCATGAAGTAACATGAACGGTAACATGAACAGACTTCTGTAGTGTATGCCTAAGGCCAGAACTGCTGAATGTTATTTTCTATAGTGCTCAGCACCTCTCCTTGAGACTGATGCACTGAAATCCTCCACAGGCCTTGGAGGTATCCAGAAGATCCATCTGTGAACAGCCAAGGTTTGAATGCTAAGTCATGGGACCACCTGGCATGGAGGGTCATTTCTAAGCCCTTTTCAGGACCAGTTAAACACTCAGCTTCCGCACATCTTCAGTGAGGATTACTATGTCCTGAACACCAGATTTTGTCCACTGCCTTCCAGTTCCTCTTGTTATTCCTGGTCCCCATCTCTGCCTGTCCATATCAAAACAGTGACCCTCTGTTCATCTGCTCATGACAGAGCAAGAGAGACGTGCATCCTGTAGTCACAACACAGCCTTTCTCTGCCAAGTGAGATGGGAATCCATCCAACACCACCCCAAAGCCTCCAGTTCATTCTGTGCTCAGAGATTTCAGAGGCACAAGGTTACACCACTAATACATACCACAACCTTCAACAACTAAACACTACCATCAGCCAGTCTGGGGTCATGTAATCAGAACCAGTCCTCCTCACATGTCCAGCATCAGCTTTGAGAGTACTAGGATCAGCTTTTTTTCCCATTTACAAATTTCCCTCATTCCCCAGCTAAATTCAGCCCTTAGCTTGGTCCCCAGCATGTTCTTCCTTAGACAGACTGGCTTACCTCGGCAGTAAGGTGCTCTAAGGAGTCACGGATTAATGTGTCCCAGGTAACGGTCTGTTTGTAACCTGTAAAAAGAAAGAAATACCTTGTTTGGTGGACAGTGATGATATTTAACACCATACCTCATCACTGTGCCTTGGGCAAGGGTACAAACACCCCAGAGAACACAGAGCAATGGTGGGACCAGAATCACAGCCTTCTCAGCTGAGCAGACATGCTCAGCCAGACCAGAGCTCATGAGCTGCTGGTGTGTGCCTCTTGCTGCAGGCAGCTTCTGCTCCCAGCAGAGAGAGACCTTGCCTAGCCCTGCAGGTGTACCCTGCAGTGTGTAATTGTATCTGCTAGTGGGTTTTGGCCTGTGGACTGCTCTAGGATGTTGGGAGCGTGTAATAAACTAAAGCAAGCCAGGCAGAAGCAGATCCACTACCGGAGATGCAAGGTCCCAGCATTTTAGAAGACCGCACTTAGAATAACTATAAACCACAGGTGTACACTCAGGTACACTTGCTTTGTACAGGAACACTTGGACAACTTCACTGCATGTCACCTTAACAGTCTCAAAAATATCAGCTGCAAAAGACAGACCAGATTTCTGCTGGTCTAAATGGACATCACTCAGCTGAAGCCAGGGGAGACAACAGATTTACACCAGCACAAAGTCTGGTACAATCTGATTTCCCTGCCCCCAGACAATGGCCAAGTATAATTTTTAAGATAACAGCACTAAGCAAACTGATCTGGCAAGACTTAAAATATTCTGCTGTCTGCAGCCACACTTTAGGTGGTACAAAATTTTCCATGAAATGATAAAGAGGGAGGGAAGTAAGTAAAATGAACCAGAAAATGTCCCTGGGCTAAGAATTCATGGACTATCAACATGAAGTGAATATTTACAGCTACATTACTTATAAGGCCCTTGCAGGCAGGATTTATAATAGGAATGCAGATTCATCTTAATAGTATAGCTCCAACTGGGGGAGTTTAATTACTGCTCTGACATCCACTGCTGCATGCCCAGCCATGCCATCCTCTTGGCAGCTTTCTTCATCTGCGCATATTACACTTGGCGTAGGAGGCTCCATTTCCCTGAAGCCTTATGGTGAAGGGAGACATTGGCATGGTGCCTCGGTATGCTCCTGGCCCACATCCAGCTGTGTCTGGCTGTCTGTCTTTCGGGACTGATCCACTGCTTGGGTTCCTTGGTTGCTTATGAGTGTCATCTGTGCATCCAATGAATTACAGCCCATTACCGAATGGGGCTGTAAAGCATTTGATTTATTATCCCTTTCTCCACTAGATCTTATAGCCAGGGTCTCTTTGGTATTGTGCTCTCTGCACGATCCAGGCAGGAGAGAGTAGGTACAACACTGGCTTTACTTGCTGCATAGGGTAGAGATCCCACACCTCTGCTAGCTATGGCTCTGTCCCTGCTGCTGATGGATGTGTGTACACCCAGCTGGCTTTTTCTTCTCTCTCTCTTCTGTTTTTAATTTCTCTGAGCTCTCAGTGCACCTTTCACTGGTGGTGCACACATTCTGTGGAGCAGCGCGAACATATGGGGCACCCATTTGCTTATTCATTTCTCCTGGCAGCAGCATACAGAATGTGCACAGGACTTGTTTCCTCCCCCAGCTGAGCCCTCCTTGTCAACTGAATCAAACTCAGCACTATACCTATTAGGGAGCTCCTTTGTTCTACATTCCTGATCCTGGGTTATTCTTTTTGTGACCTTAAGGTATTTTCAATGTATGTCGTCTCTCTTTACCGGATGCCCTTTTTTATTTTCACAGCCCTGTGGTACCTCCTGATTGGAAGTAATTGTGCCATATATTAGATCTTAGCTTTCCTCTTAACAAGAAACAGCTTAGCTCTTTGCAGTATCACCCATCTGGCCCCTCAGAGGCTTTTTTGTTCCCAAGGATGCTGAGGTTTCTTCCAGTATGTCCAAAGGTGCCCCATACTTGAGGTCCATGCAGGTAAGTTGCATGGACTACTGATATTCCGCCATCTCATGCTGTGGAAGATAGGAAGAGGACTCCTCATGACTGTCATGGATGACATGGACATGTCATCCCCATGGACTACCATGGTACTGTCATGGTAGCTACCTATAAATTTACCATTACACCCAAAAGGCAATACTGGCAGTGCTTAGCACTTAGCAAGAAATTCAAAGCACAGCTAAATTCATATTGATGGGCAGGACTTCTGCTCTGCCAGCCACCAGCAGGGCATATGGCAACATTTAAATGGTTTGATTCTTCCTGGAAAGCTGAGATTGGAGAGGCAGGTTTAGAGCCAGCCTTCCTGCTCAGCTTCTTCAGCAGATTCACACATAGAGACTGATAGAGCTGTGAGCTTCTCTGGAGCTAATTCTCTCTGGGCTTCAGCCAGCCTGGGAATAATACCACTCTTACCTTCCCAAGGTAGGTGGAAACCAGGTGGTCAGTCCATAGGCTGACTAGCTGAACTCAACACTGCATCTCATTCAGCTCTTTGTCTGTCCACATCTCCCATCACAGTAATGCTGAGTCAGACACAGCTGCTTCACCTTTGTTGGATAGTTTCCTGCACTGAGCAACCAGCTGGCACCTCACCACATTTATTTTCTGGTTTCAAAACCACCTCATGATTATAGCTTCAAGGAAGCCCATGTATCTGACTGTTTTTCCTGTAGGACCTGGGACTGGAAGGAACATTCCTCAATGAAGTGCTCTACAAAAATGCAACTTTCCTTAACTTGGTGGATCCCATCTCCCACGACTTGTTGATGAGCCTCGCTAGAGATCTGCAGTGTCCCAAAAAGGTGAACCCTTCCCCCAGCCCAATGAATATTTTGCAACATAACACTGATACGAAGAGAGCCCAAGCACAGTGGTGGGTGGTGCTCTGCAGTCTTTCAGGACCAGCCAGTGTATGCCCTTGGAGTGGTAGCATATAGATTGTGGTATATATTTCTGTAGAAATGAGTTAAAACTACCTCAGAACATGAATGCAGCTGAAGGAGGGGAAGGGGGCTGTTACGTGCACAGAAATCACTATTTTTGTGCCAATAGTAAACTTGATAACGGGGTACAGGCCAGATAAAAATATATGGGGTGGACAGTGGTGCCATATTCCCTGGGACACCCCAGAGGTTCCAAGCAGCTTGCTTATCAGGGGGCTTGCGGGGCTGCAGAGGGGAACAGAGATCTCTGTGCACCTCTGCCCAAATTGATGCCCCTGCAAGAGAAGGAGAACCACCTCTCTCTTGCCAGGGCCTTTGCTATATATAACTGCCCTCACCCAGCATTACACCCCCCCTCTAACCTTCCAGATCCCTAAGGGCAGTGCTGTAGGAATATATTATAATTCAGGGCCCAAGAAGCAGACACGACAGTGCACAGTACCCCTGAACTGCTTCAGCATGTTACTTCAGAGACAGGAGAGCAGAGCAAGGCTGGGTGTAGACAAACATCAAGGATACACAGTCCCACTGCAACAGCGGTATCTTTCTGTTACCAGTTTTGTTTTCTAACACCAGTAACTTTTGTTACTCTTTGCTACCGCAAACACTTGGATTTGCAGTACATCCATTTACTCATCAGACTTGGCAAGTGTCATGTTTGCTTTATGAGGAGAGCAAGAGTGAATTTCTTTATTCAAAGACAGATACGACTTACACAAAGCTCAGAGCAAACAGCAGGGCCCTAGGGAATACACTGAATGCTTGCTGTAGATTCCTGGCATTTCTAACCTTGTTCTGTCATCTCCTGATGCTCTCATAACACTTAACCTGTCAGGTGTCAATAGACAAAGCACATTTAGACAAAGTTCAATCGTCATCATTGGGCTGCAAAGCAGCCTATCTAAGATCTTTTAAAGCGTAATTTTAGTGCAAATTTTATAAGCATCTAAAAAGGAAGCGGGTGGGTTGCAGCAGCGCCTCTTAACCATACTTCATTTGACCTCACCTCCAGCTGTTTTACCAGACCATCTCCAACCTCACACTGTGCAGAGCCCTTCAGCACGACCTTACACAGGTACCTAGCAAATAACACACTACAGTTCTTACCTACCTGCATATACTTCTCCTCCTCTATTTTCCATGTGTTATGTGACACATGTACCATTATACAGATTAGATTTTCCCCATTCCTAAGGAAAATGCTGAGTACCTGAGCTGGCCCTCAAAACCAACAGGAGTTTAATTAAGGGGCTGGAAACACTCAGTACCCTACGGCACAAACCTTAGCAGCCCACGTCCCCTGTCTGAGCATCTGGTGAGTGTAACTGCATTACAGGCAAGCAGGCTGAGTGCAATTCCCAGTCTGTCAGTGGAAATTAAGTCAGTGAGGACACGGGAAAGAACAGGACAGTAATTCTGAGTTGTGAGCCAACAAATGCTTTCAGAGCACTGTGCCAGCTTCTGCGCTGAAGCCTGCAGTGCACGTGCACCCACTTGGAAAGGTTTGCTGTTTTGGTGACAGCAGGGTGCCACTTGCAGCCTTGCCAGCATAGCAGTAGCCTAGAACAAGGCACCTAACCCAAGGGCATGGGCCAGTCCCTGTGGGGTTCTTAGGGGACCTGTGACAGGGATGAGGGAGTACTCAGCTTAGCACTTAGGCTAGGATCCCCCTCTACTTGGCACAGCACAACAGCCACATGCTGGCAGCACATCCCTGGAGAGTTGAGCTGATTCAGGGACTGCTGAGGAAAGTCACAGTGCAGCTGCTGGCCCATAGCACAGCGCTGTAACCACTTGCCATAAAGAATGAATTAGCATATTCCCCTACAGCTTACTATGTGTTTACCTACCAAATGCCTAAATGCACATGTTGCACAACAGCTGGAGGGCTGAGGAATGGGAATGCAGGTATCTGCCAGCATTTAGAAAATACGATGAAGAGGGCAGAAATCCCGGCCTTCAGCAGCTGCCATTTGCCATTCTGCTTCACCAGAGGAAGAGAGGTGCTGTTCAAAGCCATGGCAATAGAGAATACATGCAAAAATAAACTCAGGAAGGTAACAATCATCTTAGTGCCACCTTTTCCTGACGGATTACTACTGCAGGGGCTGGAGGGAACTGCTGGCATTGGGAAGCGCCCAAACTCAAACCTCCAGGAGCAGAATGGATGCAAGGATGTAAGATGGAGTATGGGGTACTCATTGGTTCCCTGTCCTGCTATCTCCCAGCTGGAGCACGGGAGGGAACAAAGTCAGGGTGCTACTGCAGAAGGAGCGGGGATGTCCCATAGCACATCCAGCAAGCAGCACCTCAGGGATGGGGCAATGTGCCAATTGCTAAACTTTCCATATCAGGGTAACAGATAAGTCGGTCCAAAGACAGTATGTAGTGAGACTTTGGGAAGCGTAGCAACAAGGTCATTGAGAGAAATTTAGCAGTCCTGTACCACACTGTTGGCAGCTTGTCTGCACAGCTGGGGACAAGTGCTGCTGAGGATACAGCAGTGAGGAGTTGAGACACCCATGCTGTCCCTGCATTGGGCTTTCAATAACAGTGGAAGTCTTCTGAAGAAAAGGGTGTAGGGGGTCCCTGCACACAGCCCCTCACACTGTCAGCCACCTCTGCCCTCCTGAGTGTTGCCTGGCCTAGAGCCAGACTCCCTGCCACAGCTATAGAAAATAACCCCTCTTCTGAGCTTCACTTGCTCCTGGGTAGGCTGTGAAAGTTTAGCCCCACTCTGGGCAAGAACATGTTGGCTGGGCTGGGGTCTTTTCTGGCAGTGCACAGCTCCTGCTGCTTCTCCTCCACCTCAGAAGGAGATGGCATGTAGCAAAGGCACCTCAGGCCTTCTCATCACTCTTCTTTCATCCTCTCTTTCTCTTCATCTCCTCCCTTATATACATGCACCTGCTCCACTACCACCCCTGCTCCTTTTCCATCTTCCTCTGTTTTCTCCCTTGCCTTCTCTTCTGCTGTGGCATACACAGAGTCTAAGGTGCCCCTTTGCTTTCAGGAATATGACCCCTGGAAATCCTCAGACAGGATCTGCAGGCAGCTGATTTACCACCTAACCCCCCACTCGAAATGGCACCGGCACGGCATGTCCCGGAGGAAGTCCCAAGTGTGGTAAGCAGCATGGCAGGGACACTGTGGATGGGCATGGAGGGGGATCTACCAGGAGAAATTGTGCTGCAGCCCAGCACCACCCCAGCCTGCCACTGGGATGCCACTGGCCTTCTCAGAGAAAGGTAGGACTGAAAGCCTGCATGGCAGCCCCTGCTCAGTTTCTTAGAAAGCCCCAGGCAAGAAGCACAGGGTCACTACCAACACCCCTCTCCTTGACCTGGTTTGCTATTTACTCCTTTTTATGTAGTCTTATAGTTCCTCAACCTCTCCCAAGTGCATCAAAATCAATCCCACTGATTGCAAAGTGAAGACAACTCTCCTGGCAGGGCTGGCAGGGTGTCTGGCCCTAGGAGCATGGCAAAGGCTGGCAGCCTTGCACATACACACACCCATGAGCCAAGCTGAGATGGCCCCCAGCTCTGCATCCCACTTTGTCCTTGTTTATCCCAGTAAAATTTCTCAGCCTGTAGGGAAGGTCTCCCATTAAAAGGCACCACCAGAAGCTGATCACCCCACTCAGCAAGAACAACTGTGGAATGGCTGACAGAGAGGTGACCATCTTTACTTACCTCCCATTTCTCTGCCAGGACTAGAAGGACCTGAGATGGTGTAAAACCTCAAGTACAGGGAACCCAACTCAAAGTACGCTGGCCACTGACAGCTCCTGAATGTCAGCTGCTTTTCACTACTACAGACATATCAGACACCCACACTTGTTCTCTCCTTGAGATCTGATGGCTTTTCTAACCAGATAAAGAGCAGTCCCTACTTCTTTTAAATCCACTCCTTCTTTCCTCATTTTCTTCAATCAAAGCCTGTTCCTGTGACACAAATCATCACTGCTAAAGAAAAGACAGACAAATTAGTAAGAAAAGAGCTCATGTCAGTCCCATGAGCTTCTTAGGAATAGAATCATAGAATCAACCAAGTTAGAAAAGATCTTGAAGATCATCAATGCAGGACTGGATAAAAAAAATGCAAAATTGGCAGCACTCTGAGAATGGCCTTGGGCTCTTCTGAGGCTTTCAGTCTTTGCTGCGTGTGCCAGCAACTTAAAATTCCCCATGGAATTGCCGTTTCCACTGTACCTTTCATTCTGACTCAGAGGCAGTGCATCTTAAGCAATAAAATCCCTAATACCATGATTTCCAGGCCATCTGCCTCTCATACCTGTAGCCCCATTTTACCACTGTGAATTTCAATGGTCTCAATCCCAGCACTCCACAGGGCAGGACTGTTCGTGCTGGTTTGCAGGTGGGAGCCACAGCACAAAACAAGACTGAGGGACCAGAGATTGGTGAGTCCTTTTCCAGACCCACTCGGTTAGATGACATTTTCCCTAAGGGATCCTGCAGAGCACTAGAGATGCAGGATATAGAGAGTAGGTCAAACCTCATCCCCATCCAAGACAGAAAGACTTAAAGATAAGAAGTGCTGAAAATTCGTAGAACTCGATAGAGGGTGGCTGTCTCCATTCCATGCTGAAACTCACCCCCATTCTGGTTTTCCAAGTGAAAAATCCTTCCCTGCTGCTACTAACTCAACCCTCTGCCTCCGTACTCCTGTTTGCAGGACAAACCTCTCCTCTAGTTGGACTTCGGGCTGGAAAGTCAAACTGGAAATGTTCCCCAACTGCACAGTCCAGGGAGAGCAGAGGACTGCCTGCTGCAAACTCATCACTTGCTAACAACACAGAGAGGAGGTCTGTGGCCAGAGGAAGAGCTCTGGGCCCCATGAGCCCAAATCCCACACAGAGGGGTCAAGCCAAAAGGTACAGGGCATTGGCCAGAAACAGAGCATCTGTGAACATAAGCAGGGAGAGGGCATCAAGACAATATGCAATGGAGGGAAATACAGGTCTAAAATGGGCAGCCCTGCCTGGCAGTCAGGCCCAGCTGCACAGTATTACATAAAGCACAAGATAATTGTGATTAAGTATTAAACAGCAGAGCTTTACTTTTAAGACTGGAGAGGAATTGGTTTGCAGCAAAAGACACCTGCAGAGTTGATACTTGAGGCTTCTGCAAGAAAACGGATGTTGTCAGTAGCAGGAAGGCAAGAAATACCCACTTCATTTGGAGATGCAAACACCTGTTTTTGTCCAGATGGGCTGATTTGATGACTTCAGAGACAGTGTCTGCCTCTGAAGCCCATGCCCTTGGCTTGCACCCTTCCTGCCATCATCAAGGTCCTGTAAAAAGTATGGGTGTAGCAGTAATATTTTGAAGGCATTTCTAAAATCTAGTGGGCATCTGGGACAACAGGAATCAGTGCATGGAGACCACACTGAGAAAATGAATTCATTTTCCTCTTGCTTTTGTGATCCCCTGGGCTTTGGCTTCTGGCTTTCACTGAGCTGATGGAGGGCCCCCTTGTTCTCTTCTGAAATGTGATTTCTGCTTTCTGGCAGCATGTTAGATGGGTCGAGGAGATAATTAACAAGAGAGCTTCCAGCATCTGCCATGTTCTAATTATGTTTGGGCTGTTACGGAGATGTGGTATGGGAGATGGAAAGGACCTGCAATACTGGCTCCAGATCACACATCAGGTGTTCCTCCCCACTGCCAAATAGCAAACCAGCAGGTCAGAAGCAAACTACCTGTAGTTACATCCCCCTATTCTCAATAGGACCCACAGCATCCAGCAAGTAGAAACCTAAGCCACTCATGTACTAATAAAGCAGAAATAATAAGGTACATTTCTTACAGGCCAGAAGCAGAGTCCGTACAGAAACATGGAAGGAGAAAGCTTATAGCAGCACAGTGAACTCTCTGCAACAGTAGAAGACATCCAGCCCAGGCTGCATCTATTTTCTCTGCCTGATTAAACTGTCAAAGGTGATGCTGAGAGGCAGTTTGCCCTCTGCATCTATGCCTGTGAGTTCTTGACAATGGCTGTCTGCCTTGTACAGTGGAGGGTTAGCAGTGTTCCAGCTATGCAGTCACCCAAAGAGACTATTTCAGCTGCCCAGATGATACTCAGAAAGCTTGCCGTACTGACAGCAAGGGCTCAATTCTCCTTTCCCGCAAAAGCCTGTCTCAGGTCTGCAACTTCCAGCCAACAGCCACACCCCACTTGCAGCTGACCTTATTGGGTTGGCTGCCTAACCAAACAGAGAAGGTGGGATCCTGGGGGATTTAAAATTTAAAACAGAGAAGCTGGAGGATAAGACTTCACAGCAGGGACCAGCACGACTTTGCTGCACAATTTTCAGTCCCTTATATCCTCCTGGGAATTCGGTTTTAGCAGCATTTTACAGTTGTATAGATCACTCACATTTAATGAGCAGAATACATCCTAGAGTGTTCTGTAACTCCAGCTTCACTTCCTTATTAAATGGACATTTACAGTGTAAAAAGAGTAATGGATGAAGAAATGCTGCTCTACACATGTGGACTTTTTAGGCTATCAACACAACTTCTGGGGAATTTTGACAGATGCAGGATTTTTTTGTATTATCAATTCTTGTTTTCAGAAGTTGAGACCTTCTGCAAAGCTAAATTAAGGAAAACTGTATGTGCTGTGCAAGTGCCACCATCTACCTCTAGAACAGGGCTGGACCCAAAGAGTGTATTACTTTCTGAGGGCAAGGTACACTGGATTCAGAGTGGAGAGGGAAAGGGTATCAAGTGAAGACAGTCTTTGCTTGGAGAGCTGGGTCACAGCCTAGTGCTGCAACTAAGCTGTGGATTACAACTGAGCTGTCTTGGCAAAAGCCATGTCAGGGAACCTTAATGGATCTTCCACTTGCCTCATCCCCAGAGCTGGCTACTTCAGTGTAACTACTTCCTTTCTTAAGTGCAAGGATCAAACCTGAATCCACAAAACACGCAGTCAGTAAACACAAGATGATCTTTACAATCAGGGTGTTCTGGGCACAAGAAAACAACCAAAAAACCATCAGATTTTCCACATGGTGACTGGTTCTGGAAGAGCAAAGGCAGTTGTGTGTATGGAGTTAGTAACTCCCAAACTGCATGCATCTGAGCTTTCTGTTTCACAGGTCTCACCACAGTTTTACTTTGCTCATCTGAGTGAATTTCATCTTGGCTAATCCAAAGTTGGGTGGAGAACTGAGTATCCCTTCTGGGCTCATTGCTCCATTTATCAATTATTAATGTGCATTGTTCAGATATTGTGGCATTAGATGCACTTTCAAAATGCAATGAAAGCACTTCTGTCTACAAGACTGCAAGGAAATATCTTTAAAGGGCTTTGGATCTTTTTTTCTTGAAAACATCACTCAGGGCTGTGGATAGCAGCTCTGACAGATTAAATCCTAGCCTTTACATGGCATGAGATGAATATTAACTACAGCTTTATGTCACCCTTATGCAACAGGGTAAACAGGCCTCATCATCCCTGCTTAAGCGATAGGAAGCCAAGTTAGAGAATACCAGTCAGTAAACTAAAACCACATGGTAATAGTCATATGGGAGTACAAGAACTGCCCCACACAACGTTTTCAAGAAGCTGCTGCTCACAGAGATGTTATCTGGACAGAGACGAGCTGGTGAATAAGTTTTGGAAAGGCAGGAACTATCCCCTCATCTTACAGTGAAGAGTCCCAAACAATATGCATGGTCAGGGTTCCCAGCAGCATCGAGAGGCAGGTATATCTGCAGAGGCTGTTGGAGATGGTAGAAAGGGTCATCCAGCAGCTTAACACTGCCCTGTCATAAATCAGAAGAGGAACTCCGAGCCTGGCAAGCAGAAGCTGCAGGACACTGATAGAGAGAGAATAAGTGAAACAATGGAGGCTGGGTGACAGATGGTAGTTAAAAGGAATCAGCAGAGACCTTGTGCCTTCATGACTCTTACACAGTTCAAGATCTGACAAAGACATGGGCCAATACAGGACACTTACAGTGAGGAGGCAGCATTATTTGCTGCATTGCTAGGATAGACCTAAATAATGAGGGGAAACAACTAGAGGTCCTGGACAGATCATGTGGCAGCAGGAGGGATGCTGAGGGTTCACAGCTCTCTTGAACACACCTTCAAGGACAGAGTGAAGGTGACAGCAGAGCAAGAAGGAAGAAGGGTGTTCAGCTGTATCAATACCTACAGGTACCCATGTCCCACCCCAACTGCAGAGGGAGGGTGGTAGGAGAAAGGCTGCCTTTGCACTCCCTGCTCTCCAGAGTGAGGGATCTCCCACAGTTGATCAAAAGACCTTGGGTGCAAGGATGGAGATGTGACTGAGGAACAACTCATGGAAGTCCCTTCTCATGGAAGTGGCCTATTTGTGCACTGCCTCCATCTTTGCAGAAGTGCTGGGCCCAGCCCCACCAGCTCAGGCTGGGTTAGTCTAGGTCAATGCTTTTGAGGCTTCACTTTCCTTTTTCATGTCTCACTAGAAGCAGCTAAAGCCAACCATGCACAGCAGGACCCTGTGCCACAGAGAAGCAAAGCAAGCAGATTATGCTAAGTAGGTGATTAAAAAGCCCAGAGTCCATCCCCTGAATCACTGCTGAAAGCAAAGAAGCCATCCAGACATGTCTGTCACTAGGTTCTATGCAAGGAAGAGCAGCCAAGAGATACCAGACTGGCAGTGCCTGTTAATGAAGGTGGGGGTGCTCAGTGATGGCAGTCTCTGGCAAAAGAAAATTTTACAGTTGGAGGCAAATTAAAAATAAGAGGAGGAGGAGGAGAGGGCTGGTAATTCCCCTGAGACAGGCAAGCAGTTCTGGACATCCCTCATTACTGAAATCTAGTCTGACTCTTAACGTTTCCTCCTAGTCTCTCTCCATAGCATGGAGATAAGGAAATGAGGCTGGGACTCCACAAATCTGAACATTCTTGGCCTGAACAACCTCTTTCAAACCCCACAAAGCTAAAAAGAGGCAGCAGCCACAGCAGTGCTTGGCAAATCCCATCAGACCAATGGTCAGGAGATGTTATACCCCTTCCCTGCAGCCACCAAAGAATTTAGCTGATGAGTGAGATATTGAAGGGATTCAGTACTAATAAATATATACAAGTGCTGAGTCCTTAGCTTCATGGACTCAAAGAAGGACTTGGAAGATGGCCTAAGGGTTAAGTCCCTTAGGACAGGTCCTGGAGAAAAATGACTAGCAGTTCAGGTCTCCTCATTGTTTCATCTCAAGATAGCTCTGAATTTGCTTATTTTAGCTGAGTTTCCAGGAGAAAGGAACAGTGACTGAGCCTTATCTGGAGAGAGGAAGATTTTTACCCCAGAAAAAAGCCAATAGAGGCACAAGATCATTTCATCCCTTTCCTAGCCCAAATTTCCAGCTAAAGGAGAGTGAGCTTTACTCTGACGTGTGCAGGTCCCTTAGAATCACTGCTCTCTGGGCTGATCCTGTGTGGATTTTACATGGCCAGGCTCATGGTGCAGCCCGGGGACTGCTGAAGGGTAGACTTGGCATCTAGGGAAGGGTGAAAGGAAGGCTGCCTGCCTGTTAGTGGGAGAAAGACCAGACCCCAAGGAGGGAGTTAGGAAAAACACAAGAAAAAACTTGTTTCACAGCAGAAACAAGGAGATGTACCAAGAAGAGCTCTCATCCCTCAGCAGTGCTGGACCATGGTTGCAAGCAGGAGGGTCAGCAGGCCAGGTGTCCCTTACTGGATGCTCATGTAGCTGCAGGCAGGCAGGAGGGGACAGGCTGCTGATTATCCTTGCTTAATGTTTCACAGAATTTCTCATTTTCAGCCATTTCTCCAGGGAACAGGGGGTTTGTTTCCTCTCTGAGCTTGTCGCAGATAATACAACACAGTCTGCTTCCCTGCGGCCAAGGTCCAGATCCTTGTTAAATGCAAATCCCCACAATTACTAATCTGCACACAGCACCAGTTGCAATAGCATTAAGTTGCTGGCATCCAGCCTCCAGAGCTTTGCAGTCCTCTGCCCACAAGTCCGCTGGGCATCAAGACCGATGTCCTAAGTTGCTGCCTTGTCCCACACAGAGGAAGCTGAAGCAATCTTTAAGCCTATTTCACATGCAGAAGTTAGGGGATTATAGTTTACTTCCATTTCCCTGGAACTAAAACTGGCATTTTCTCAGCTGCTGCTGAAGTGTCTGAGCCTGGTGTCCAGTCTATCGTGCACCCTCCCTCCTCCCCTGAGAAATAGAGCTTAGCAGAGCTCCAAAAAAAAATACTAAGTGACAGATAATTCAGAATAAAGCATCTACCCAGATCTCCCTGTCCCTTTTCTGACAGCAGATATATTTACCTCTAAAGCAATAGAAGAAAAGGAGTGGGCAGCTATTCTGTGCCCTGCCCTAGAGATAGTATTTAGCTGCACATAACCACCTCTTGGAGCTAGCATGCGTGAGGCATCAGATCTCATGCTTCAGCACTTACCAGAGAGCTGAGGGCCTTGCTGCGGGATTAGGGGTTATGTCCACCAGGGTGAGGCTTCTACAGACATATCCCTACAAGAGGCATTTTTACAAGCAAGAGAGTAACTTAAATACAGAATGAGCCCACAGTGCTGAGACAGGAGGCACAGAGTCATCCTGGCAGGTACAGCAATGAGGGCAAAAGGAAGCAGCAGAAGTACAGGAAAGGAAAGAAAAACAAGCCAGCAAAGGAGAGAGGGCGGGCTCTGGCACAGGACAGGGGGTTTTAAGCACATTCAGCCAGGAACAGTCCAGTCTGGAGAATCAGTTATGGGAAGATAATTTGTCTGCTTGATTTAAGCCTCCTTGGTGTGTTGGCTTGTTGCTGGGGAGAGCAGCAAGGGGTACCTGCTCTGGTCAGAGCATGATACATGACTTATTACTGCAGTGCCTACACGGCAGTCAACAGGAGGGGAAGCTTAATAGGGCAGAGACAGACAAACACATTGCTTTTGTCCTTCTGACATTTCCCCTCACGTAACACTGTCTGCACTCAGAGCCAAGTCACTCAAAATGGGACCCCAGGAGCCCTTCAAACTTGCCCCCTGTTAAGAAAGCTGCTGCTGCAGACGTAGCAGAGGAAAACCGGCACCTGAACGCTGAGGCCCGGCAGAGGGAGTGGTGCTGGCTCAGACATGCCCTCCAGTGGTCCCCACTCCAGCCTGATTCCCACCCCCATACCAAACTGGGAGCACTAAGGCTTGTTCTTTGCAGCTTTGTAATGGGAAGGTCAGATGAAGCTTTGAACAGACTCCAACAAGGCTTGGGGCTGGAGAGGCCCTATGTTTATGTCTCCTTTGTGTGCTCCCCCCACCCAGGATCTGCCGTTGGTTGACAGCACTGGGGAAAAGGAATTCCAGGAACCACAGGCTGTGTTTGCACAAAACAGGCACTGAAGTCATTGCAGGCTTACCTCTATGCTTGTTATCCTGTGTTCCCCCAGACCCCCAACAAAGTCTTACTCTAAACCAGTACAGGCCAGAGAAGGCTTCCATCTCACCTCCTGCACCAGCCCTTACTGGATAGAGAAAGGGGACTATTTCCCCTGTGCAATCAGGCTTACATTCAAGATTAATTTCTCCCTGCTTAATCTCACACCAGTATGAATGCATATCTCCACTGTGCATTTGATGCTTAGTTTTGCTAGAACAAGTACTCTGCATCAAACACCCAGATAAAACACCTAGAACAGCTAAAGGGATAACATTGTTTCAGGGGAGACTGAAGACTCTTCCAGCTTTGAGGCCAGTCCCTGATAGAGTTTATACAGTTTGAACCCTCTTTTGTGGTAGATTGTGCCACACCACTGCTAGTCACTGGTGACAAATTATACCAAAAAAGCACCCAACAGGAGAGTTGACAAGATACAGCTCCAAGGCAGCCTGGGCTGATATCAAGCATCCCTTGATGTAGCACAAAAAGTGGGGCTAGTCCAGTGCCTTCCAGTCTGCAGTATGCATAGTTCACAACTCCTACTACTGTTATTGCAGCAGCTAAGAGAGCTGCACTGCTGCAACAAGCAACGTGATTGATTAATTCTTCACAATCCTGTCTCTGGGGCCCTGATACTGGAGAGATCAAGTACCATCTTCAAATGAAGGCCCTTTGGAGAACTTATTTGTGTGGTTTCAAATTAATATTTCACCAGTACATCAGTCTCTGCTGTACAGTATAGACAAGCGCTGCTCCCCTTCCCCGTCCCGTGATTCACTGGGAAGTAGTCTGGGTTATGTAAAGTGTAAACACTGAGTAATGCATAAGGCTGTTTTAAACCTTTAGGCCTGAAGTTATTTCATATTGTTACTACCTGTCTACAATTAAAGCTCATTAACTCAAATGCAAGTTTGCAGATACAGCCTGAGCCTTGCACAGTGAGTTCCTATGAGAAGCATAAGGACATAAAGAAGCAGCCTTGAACAAAGTGCTGCTTAACCCAGAATAGGTATTTGTGGGCTTGAGAATTGACAGGACAGGCCGTGAGGTCTTTCCCCTCACACTCCTACAAGAAAGCACAGCTACAGGTTTGCCAGTGTTGAATGTGTCCACAAAGGGCTGTTGCCTGCACTAATGCACATTTATTCACTTGCATGACATGCTCATAGGGGATTATTAAGGACTGAGATTTCCAGGATGCCATGAACTGCATGTGTAAAGCAAAGCTATAGAAGCAGTGTCACATCCTCTCACAACTGCAGAAGGGCCTGGCAACTCTAGTGCTTGTAGGGACATTCTCACCTGCCATGGGAGCTCCTGCGGTGCTGCAGCCTCCTCCGAGGAAATTGCATGTCCCCGTGTACCCATTGCTTTCAGGGACTGGCTGTGCCACGGGTGTGCAGGACACTACGGAGAGCCAGATAGGAAGAGTGGGGACCTTCAAATTGGTGGTTAATTCTTAACCCACCCTGCTCCTCCCAAGCTCAACAAGGCACTTAGAGACCCCACTGAGCACATGATTTAGTGACACCGATTAGTGGGGGTCCTACTAGGGCTCCCTTAACCTTAAAGCTAGATCTGCCTGAAAGGACAGCAAAACTAATATCATTTACACCAAGACATTAGGTTCTCCTGCAGCATATCCCCACCAGCTCCTATGGCCCCACAGCTTCCACTTCCCACAGCACTCTCACAATCCCACAGTCCGTCATAAAACTCCTCATCCTACTCCTCTTGCATACACAGCCTCATAGCACACCTTTGCCAGCTGCACATCTTACCTACCTCATCCTCACTCCACATGCCAGGCAGACTGCAGAAGAAATGGCTAAAACCCCCTCTCTAGATTTCTTTTAGCACCCCCATGTCCTCACAGCTGCAGCAGATCCCAGATGATTTGCTGACCACAGAGACCCAAATAGGCAGCCACTGGTGTTGCTTAATGACTAAGTGCTGCTTCGGAGGGCTTTTAAAGGGACATGCAGTAAATCCACTCCTGGAGTGCAGTTTGCCTATAGGTTGTTTTCCTGATAAAATACCCATTTCTCAGCCTTTTAACACTTCTGTCCTCTGCAGTAGCCCTGCAGCACAGTCTACTTGCAGCAGACTTTGGCATTCACTTGGACAGGTGGTGCACAAACAGCCCACTCACAGTGCAAACCAGCACACCTTGAAAGTTTGCTTGCCTTGGTTATTTCTGCTTTCTATGCATGAGCATCTCTACATGCTCAAAAAGCCAAACCCATTGAAATGTGCTAGTGGAAGATACTTCAGCATCCTGTGTTTAGCCAGGTCTGGCAACGTTTATGTGTAAGTGCTGAGAATATACAGGAAAGCCCCAGGACACAGTCTGCCCAGAGGCATGGTGCAAACTTTGTGCCTGTTTCTCCAATGAACTCCATTAACCCTTTGCTTAACGTTCTAGCCCACGTTCTTAATGAGTTCTCCCCTGTCCCAAGTGCTCTCTCACTTGGGTTAGAGATGGACAAGTGGTCTCCTTAATGATGTCCCTGTCTCTCCCCTTTTCCACCATTAGCCTGAAGACCAGCCTACAGAAGAAAGCAAGCCAGGACTCCATGGATTTGTCAGGGATCCCCCTGACCATGCGGGATGTCCACCGCATGGCCTACTACCTGCAGAACAACAAGGACCACCTCACCTCTGTGGACCTGAGCTTCACCGAGCTGAATGATGATATGGTGCGCCTGCTGCTGCCCTTCCTCTGGGCACTACCCAAGCTCACTCATCTTTCCCTCAATGGCAACCGACTGACGCGGGCGACCATGAAGGAGCTGACTGATACCATGAAGGACATGAACAAATTTCCTTGCCTAGCCTGGGTTGACCTTGGCAACAACGTGGATGTCTCATCCATGCCACAGCCTTTGCTCGTGGGCCTGCGCAAGCGCCTCAGCCAGCAGACCACACTGCCTACCATCTATGAGGCGCTTGACTGCGACTCAGAGATCTCCAGCGGGCATGAGGGCAGCCAGCCAGAGGATGAAGCAGCCGGAAGCACCATGCCACGTGCTTTTTCTCAGCAGGGCTGCGAGAGGTGACTGGACAACAGGCCAGCACTGGCACACTGAAGCTGCCCCAAGAAGTCTTGAGTACAAACATCAAGCAGAGGGCCAGCTTTACCAGCTTCCTTTGGCTCTTTCCTCTCGCCTTCCCTAACATGTCCCCCCCACCTGCTCTGAGACAAAAGCCTGCCATCCCCCGACAATGTGCTCCACTTCCTCCCCTCACTGCAAAACCCATTGCCCATGTTCCAGAGAGGAACCAATGACTTACAGTGAACCTGGTTCCCAGGCAGGGTCTCACTGGAAGACGGGAAAAGACCTGTCGGAGTCAAGAATATCCTCCAGCAGCCATTGGGTTGAGGGAAATGGATGGGGGGAACCTGAAACAGAAACAGGCTTGTAGTTTACTTCCTTTCTTCCTTTTCCTATGCACCTTGGAAACCTTGGGACCTGCAGCCTTGAGTGTGAAAGGTGGTAGCCCAAGAGCCTAGCTGCTGTGGAGCTTAGTTGAAGGGCTCAGAGGCTAGATCTGGAGCCCGGCAGTGTGTCTCCCTCTTGTGTCTGGCTCCTTTTGTTTTGTTTTTTTCCTATTGTGTGTTTTGTATTAACCTCTGAACAAAGGGACTTGGTCAGAGACCATTGGATCGCATAGGCTGGGGCGGACACATGGCTTGGAATTGCAGCATCAGGATATTTGCTGTGTGACCGGGGTGAAAGGGAGGGGAAGGAGGTATGTGTTGGTGGGAGCATGGGGGATGGGATGAGTTGGGATGGGATGGGAGGAGGGAGTGGGAGCAGTCTTGTGGATTAGCAGGATTGGTTTCAAAACCTGTGCTTTTGTACTAAAATTACAAGTTCCAAGTGAAATGGAGAAAAAGCAGACAGCTAAGTGCATAACTGTGGCGCTAGAGGAGCAAGCAGTGGATGTGCCAGAGGTGGGCACTTCCCAAATGAAAGTGCAAAGCTTTGGCTCCTCATGGCATATTGCATACCTCATAATACAGACACGATGTGAGCAGCTGCATCGCCATTTCCAATGCTGTCCAAAACCCAAACCACCAATGCAATATTTCCAGTGTTTTCCACACTGCTCATGCTCTATGTAAACATAATAAACAGTTCTCTTGGACATGAGCATGAAGCACTACAGAGTCTGAGTACCCAGGTTGTTCACAGCAGCCCAGACGCTGCAAGAATATGGGCCAGGAGTCCTCATGCAGTGCTGAGCAGTGTGGGAGAGGAGCAGCAAGTGCCATTCACATTGGTGAAAGTGGTTCATCCCTCTAATGAAAGTAAAACGTGGATAATCATTTGTGGTAGGCTGCCACCCTTAAGTGTTGCAAGCTCTGATACAAATAAATTGATCACACTTTAGCTGGTAAGTCAAGACCTCTAAGTTATCTGTCCCCACAGGAATTCAGAGAGCAGATATGTTTCTGAAAGAGTGAAAAGTTATAGAAATTAGACATACTAAAAAAACCAAACCTAAATCCTGGCCCTCCTAAATTAACAGTGGTAACCTTGCCTACCTCTGCTGATTCTCTCTGGGAGTCTCAATACATACAAGCAACTCTCATATATTAAGCCACACAAATCCACATGAAATAGACACACCTTTCATGCTCCTTGCTGATTTTACAGACACTGCAGGAAGAAAATCAATTGTATTTTTCAAGCGATTTATCCTCTTTGGACCACAAGCGTGAGGGCACTGGAGAGTATCAGACAGGATCAACTACCAAAAGCCCCAGTAAATCCAGACCCCTGAGGAAGAAAGCTGGGTTTAGAGACACTGTACTGAGTATTACAACTTGACGCTGCAGATGGCTAGAGCCAGTCCTGTTTGTACTCCAGTCACTGGAGGAGGACCTCATGTCCTTCATGTTGTTAACTTGCAAAAAGAAGTGTTGTAAAGTCTGTCCAGCTGACCAAAAGAAGCAGAATATGTAAGAGGGTAAAGCAAACATAGCTAAGGCCAGGTGCTAGCTGCCCCATCCCAGTGGAGGAGGAAGAGAAAAGGCCCTGAGATAGCCAGAATATGATGTTTGGCCAGGAGGGTGAGGAACAGGGCATGCAAATGTAGCCAAACCCCAGCACAACCCAAGGTGGGAAGCAAGCACGTTCTCCCCTGTACAGCTGTCACCCAAAACCACTTTTTAGCCCTTCTAGTGAATCTAGAAGTGAAGAAGTCATTTCTGCATCAAAGACTGAGTTTGGGGAGCATGCAGGTGCTTTGCAAAAGGTAAACCAGAGCTGCTAAAGTGTCCATTCCCATTACTGAGGGAAAAGCTATGCTGCTCCCAGAGGTCACCAGCTGCCTCTTCTCACAACTCACTTTTCCCTTCTCAGTGTGGTATGTTACAGAATTACAGAACTGTTCTGGTTGGAAAAGACCTTTAAGTTCAAGTCCAACTGTTAAACCCAACACTGCCAAGTCCACCACTAAATAATGTCACTAAAAGCCACATCTACATCTCTTTTAAATACCTCCAGGGATGGTGACTCAGCCACTTCCCTGGGCAGCCTGTTCCAATGCTTGACAACCCTTCAGGGGAAGAAAGTTTTTGTAATATCCAATTTAAACCTACCCTGGCACATTTCCTCTCGTCTTATTGCTTGCTACTTGGGAGAAGAGACCAACACCCCCTTCACTACAGCTTCCTTTCAGGTAGTTGTAGAGAGCGATAAGGTCTCCCCCAGCCTCCTTTTCTCCAGGCTAAACAATCACAGTTCCCTCAGCTGATCTTCATAGGTCTTGTTCTCTAGACCCTTCATCAGTTTCATTGTCCTTCTTTGGACACACTGCAGCACCTCAATGTCTCTCTAGTAGTGAGGGCCCCAGACCTGAACACAGTGTTCAAGGTGCAGCCTCACCAGTGCCAAGTACAGGGGGATGATCACCTCCCTAGTCCTGCTGGCCACACTATTTCTGGTTCCAGCCACAATGCCATTGGCTGTGT
>NW_009926736.1:22205-29433 GCF_000696875.1 Nestor notabilis
CTCTTCCCCAAGCCTGTAGCATTGCATGGGGTTGTTTGATCCCAGTGCAGGACCCAGCACTGAGCCTTGCTGAAGCTCACACAGTTAGCCTCAGCCCATTGATCCAGCCTGTCCAGATCCCTCTGCAGAGCCTTCTTGCCCTCCAGCAGATCAACACTCCTGCCCAACTTGTGTCCTCTGTAAACTTACTGAGAGTGTGCTTGATCCCCTTGTCCAGACCATTGATAAAGATATTAAACAGAACTGGCCCCAGTACTGAGCTCTGGGGAACATCACTTGTGACCAGCCATCAACTGGATTTAAATCCATTCCCTACCACTCTTTGGGCTCAGTCCTCAGTTTCCTGCCCTACTGTGGAAACAATTTTTTTTTTCCTTTTTTCCTTCCAAAATACCTTTCGCCAAAAATGAAAAGCATTTCAAATGTCAGCAAGATCTGCTTAAACTCTTAAAGTCTGAGCAGAGCAGCACTCCGTGCCAAGAAGAAAACAGCCATTAAGCATTTTAAACGAAGGCTTGGAGCCACCTGGTGAGTCAGTGGCATATCTAGAATGAGGGAGCAGGGGTGCTGAGCATTTAGTACTTGGCTCTGGGCACTGTCTCTGTAACTGTCTGCATCAAGGCATCTTCACAGCTTCTCCATAACTGTGCCAACCTCCTGAAATGGGGCAAGACCCCCAGCTTGCGGGCCACCACTGACACAGCTCTTCCCTGCAGACCTACTGACCCAGCCCCAGGGAGGATCTGTGCAGCCTGTTTTAGCCCTGCTGAAAGTTGTGGTTTTGGTCTGAGCTGTGCTGTGCTAATGAGCAGAATGGAGATGAGACATTCAGCCCCTTGCAAGGGAATTCTGTACTAATCCCTGATGATGCCTGGCTGCCAGTTGGCAACTCCAGGAGCTGGAGATAAAGCAAGGCTTGAAAGAGACTGGTTCAGCTGAGCAGCTGTGGGGTTGTGTTTATTCCTCCATACGCACTTGGTTGCTCTGCCATAGAAACCTCCTCATGGAGAACTGATGGTGGATAAATACATGCAGATGCAAATTATGAGGTCCTGGCCTAAGAAACTGCCACTGCTGCTTGGATGAGCTCTGCTGGGCTGCAACTTAGCTGTGAAGAAGCTATCACAGCACGCCCAGCTGCTCCCTGCCAGCTCCTGACTGCATTGACAGAGAGGGACTCTGCGTGAACACAGCGGTGTGCATCTAGCTCCATAGCTGTGAAGTGCCCAAGTGCCCCCCTAAGATGAGATGCATACTCAAGGAGCAGACCTGGCAGCCCCAAATACAGACAAAGCTAGTTTCATAAAAGCCAAGTTTACAAACCAGAGAGGATGACAAACCCAAATGAGCCTTTCCTTGCACTGAATGAGAAAGTTCATTGCTCTCAAAGGGGATTAAGGGGATGAGCTACTAATTCAGGTCTTCTCATTGATATCAGAGGGACCAGCTTAGTTATGCTCCTAAATCAGGGGATGCCAGCCCTACAGTGAGCCTCTGTCTCCTGCTAGATAACACAGCAGGAGAGATGGATCCCTGTCATACTGAATACTCTCGTCAGTACTGTACTTGCTGGTGCAGGGCTGTAACCTCAGCTCCCTAAAGCAGCACACACATCTCAGTATCAAGGCTCTCTCCATCATTTGCAGTTTCCCAGCCTTCCTCTGTGCAGGTTGCAGCTGGTCATGTAGCAGGGAGGAAGCTGGAGCTGCACAGGGTAGTATCATAGCCCTTTTCCCCACCTCTGACCTCCCTTCAAGTGATCAGTCTCACCATAGATCTCAATGTGAGATACTTAAGCACACCTTTCAAAAGCAGGCTTCTGGAAGGAGAGGTCACCAGATGTAAAGCTATGCCACGCCTTCCCACCACCTTAGTTTTCCCAGGCTTTATAAAGTACCCTCAGAAAACCCTCCTCCTCCTGGGGTCTCTTTCGAGATCCACCATTGCATAGTGGCAAGGTATGAGACAGTGAACTCCCATCTCCACCACAGCTTCCTCCCCAGCATCCCTCACAGCAGACAGTTTCACAGCAGACCCTCTTGCATGCTCACAGGGCCACCAACAGCACCTCACCTCTAAATGCTGGTGAGCATGGCCAGCTGGGGTTGGGCAGGCAGCAGAAAGCTCTAGCAGAGCCAGCCCACAAAGCCCAGCTGCAGGGAGGTGCACTTATGTGTGGATGCTGAGCAGTATTGGTGCCAGACATCAGAGAAAAGGAGAATCAGGCCAGACCTTTTCAGTTACCCAAACAGAAATATGCTTGTTCCCTCCTACCCAACTGGACAACACCTTCCTCACTCCTCTGTCCTGTATTGTGCCCTAGCCTTTGACCATAAAACCCAGGGTAACCACCTTAGAATGCTTCAGGTGGCAATATGCTTAGCCCTGAGGCTGACACAAACCTCCCTTGTTCCTGTAACTCTAAATAACTGGTAATCATTCTGGTGAGGTAAGGATGCAAAACCCAGCTGGAAGCACAGGCCTGTCTCATCTATTTTTATCTCACACACTTCAAAACTTGTCAATCCCCTTCTCTTCTGCACACAGGGCTCTTTTTTCAACTTTTTGACTTACAACTCATTCCTCATCGCAAGCACTTGGAAGATAAAGGATTTTGCACTGTTTGAGGCAGGCTCACAGACTCCTTGGTGGACAGCTGCTGACACAGATGCCAAGGTAGAAATTATTTCATCTTAAAGCAAACAAGAGAGGATTAAACATTTGCCTTTAGTGATCACTGTCCACCACCAGATCATGTTTGTTTCACAGCTCAGAAGAGGCAAAGGTATGCTGCAATATAAACTTTTCTCACTATACTATCTTGACAGTGCAGCAGGTAAACATTCTTCCAGGGCACCAGCAGACACCCCAGCTCTGAGCTGCTGGGGACAATTATCAATGACAAAAGAATCTGTTTTGCAGTTTTCTGGCACTGAAGAAGTGCTCTTGAAATAAATGCAATAGCTGGTTTAAGGATGCCAAGAGGTAGTTCACAAACCAAAATAGACCGGAACACTCTTAGCTGAGGCCAGCACTCCAGGAAGCCATAACCACAACTTGATCTACTTCGAGACACTAAGTACTCTATTATGAATCTCTTCTGTTCCTCTCTGACTCGATAGTGTTCCAGTGATGAATAGAGTTCAGTGATGCTGACTGAAAACCAGAATAGCCACAAAACACAATAATCACTCTTCCCCAGGATAAGAGTGAAGAGGAAAGTCAGCATTTCTTCCACGTGCATTTACTCCTTTCCCAAATCCCAGCACTCCCCTGCTTCATCCAAACTGGCTTCAAAAGCAACCACAAAAACACTGACAGATCTTTTCTACAGCATCAGGTTTGTATAGCTTGTGCACAGTGCATGTCACTAGGGCAGAGAATAAATACTTTGCTGCTCAATGATCAGCCAGCTCCTCCACTTCTAGGAGGATTATTCCTCCCAGTCCATTTTTGAGACAGTCTGTCCCAGGTTGGATACAATGATGGGAAGCATTTGGAAAGCTATTGTCGTGGTTTAAGCCCAGCCAGTAACTCAGAACCACACAGCCGCTCGCTCACTCCCCGCCAAGTACATGGGCTTTATCCAACCTGTGCAACTCCCCTGAAGCACACAGAGTCTCGCCAAGCACAAACATGGCACAGAAAACTGGAAAAAGGCACTTTTCTAGATGGGCAGCAGCGGCTGCCTTTGGGTCTCCGCATCAGACTTCTGAGCTGAGCTTTGTTCTTGATTCCCTGAAATCTTTTGGTTTGCAGAGCCAGCAGTTTGATGTGTGCACCTTTGTCTGAACTCTGCTGCAACTGAATAACTGAGTAAGTCAGAACCAAACTCATTTTATCAATAGTTTTGAGGGGTTTAGTTTTTCAGAAGCTGCAACCGAAAGAGAGCAAAATGGAGGACACCAAAGGACCATCTTTGCTGTACATATACTCAAAGGCAACAGCCCAGAGCATCTCCAGCTCTAAGGTCCCCTTGCCCAGGTCTCAGCCATGGACTGGCCCATCCCTCATCTGCAGGATGCAAAGTAGTATTCCAGAGAGGACTGTGCTGTGCCTGTGGCAGCCTGGCAGTGCCTGAACCTCCTGCCTCCCACAGCGTGAGGACCACAGGAGCGATCGGCCCTTTTGTCACCTTCTGAACTGAAAGGCCAGGAGCAGAAAAGGCAGCACCATCACCTCAGTTTTTGCATTGTTGATGCATGTGCTATTTCAGTCCCTTTGCAATGTTACCAGTTCACTGATTTGCCTCTCAACCCGTGGCACTCACTGACTTTCCAGGCTTTTGGCTGTTTTCTGAAGACCCTCACAGAGACTCCTTTGTGGTAACAAGCAGTAGGACCCTTTAAAGCAGGAGGAAGACAATGCCTGGCTCCTACCTGCAGTTCCTGCTGTCTCTCACTAATCAGAAACCAAGCCAAGCCAGAAAAATCACAATGCCTGATCACTAACCTCTGCTGTCCCATAGGAGAGAAGACATTCTGCCATGCTGTGACAGCGGGGCTGCAGGCACTGCTCTGAGGAGAGGTCAGGCTGCCTCCACTGGGCACGGCCAGTTCCGGCCAGTTCCAGCCAGTTCCGGCCAGTTCCAGCCAGTTCCGCAGCGGCCCCTCTGCTGGGCACAGCTGAGCCCAGCTCCAGTGGTGGTGGCACTTCAGGGAAAACGTGTTTAGGAAAGGGCAAAACACCTCATGGCAGTGAGGGCTGAGGTAAAAAAGTGTGAGGAATAGCCTTGCAACACCAAGGCCAGAGGAGGAGGAAGAGAAAGAGGAGGAAAAGGTGCTCCAGGCACCATAGTGCTGTGCAGCCCATGGGGTGGCCATGGTGGAGCCCTGAAGGAGCCCCACATTGGAGTAGGGGAGTACTGTGAGGAGCAGCAGAGACAACCTGTTATAGACCCACTACAGACCCCCATTCCCCATCCTCCCTGTGCCATGTTGGGAGGAGAGGTAGAGGAGTCAGGGGTGAAGGGGTGAAACCAAGCCTGCGAAGAAGGTGAAAGGGCAAGGTGTTGTTTTAAATTAGTCTTTGCTTCTCACTATCCAAACCCATTTTAAGTGGCAATAAATTAATTCTCCCCAAGCCAAGCCTGTGTTGTCTGTGACAGCACTTGGTAAGTGATCTAAGTGATCTCCCTGTCTTTATCGTGACCCACAAGCATTTTCAGCATCTTTTGTCTCCCTGTTGAGGAGAGAGGGCGGGTGCCCTGAGACCCCCAGCAGGTAAAACAACTGCAGCTATCACTGGGGTTGGGGTTCAGAGAGACAGCCAAGACACAAAGCAGGATTGGGGATCAGGGTGCCAAAGTAAAGCTGAGGCTGCTACTGGGATTATCCCCAGTGTAACTCTTAGACTGGGGAATCAGTGTGTCCTATAGCATTAGTTTCAGCCTCATGGTAGTCTCATGTTCCAGAAAAGAGAGTTGAAACATACACCAAAAGCAAGGCTCAAATGGGACTGCAGAGGCAAAGAGAGGGCTGCTACTAGACCCTCCCAACAGCCTCCAGACAGAGGCTTCAGCACATCCTATAGTACAAATCTCTGCCTAGGTTTAGGGTTAGACTTCATGTATTTGGAGTAAAATTCTGACATGAAAAACCCCTAATGAGTTCCCTAGAGCTTCATCCACTTTCTCACGTCAGCTCTGGCTCATTACCTGGAAAAAAGAGGTTGTAGTGAAAAGACAAAACATGGACAGCACATTCTAACAAATACCTAGAGAAATGGAAGAAGCAGCGTTCACCCATGTGCATTCATTCCTTCTTGTCCTAAACCACAGCACTCTCTACTGCTGTATCCAAACTGCCCTCAAAAACAAGAGGTGAAAAAGACTGCAGGCAAAGGACGCACTCCTGTCTGGTTCTGGAGGTATCTCTGATGTGCACTTCCATATAGTGTTCTTCAAAGAGGAACAACATTGGCTAATGTCTGAGCTTTGCAAAAAACAGCTTGCTGTGGAGCTGTTCCAGATACACACGAAACTTACGTAGGAAGGAGCTCATTCAATTGTGAAGCAACAAACAGCAACACCTTTTTTTGTTGTTATTACAGAAAAGTAAAAATCTCCACACCTCAGTTTTGTTTCTCGGCTGGATATTGTGTCAGGGGAAAAAACCCCTATTCACCCTGCAATTTACTTGAGTTTTAGAAGACTGTAAAGATATCAATAAGCAACCTAAAATACCACCGCATGGTTCTATGGATTATCACATTCTCAGTTTCACAGCATGTCTGCTGAGGGCCATCAGCTGCAGTACTCCAAAACCTCTTTGAGGCTGTAGGCTCATAACATTTGTGGCCTGACTTGTGTCTCTGATGCAGGCTAAATACTGCCAGCCTCCCAAAAAACGCACTCTCCCCAAGATGCCTAAACACAACAACCTTGACAGCTCTCTGTTTTAGACAGTAAGTATCTTTTTTGTTATTTATAGATGTAAATTGCACTCAACACACTCAAAACTGGAACACAAAGCCAATTCACATTTGTGTTGCAGAGATCTGTTCTCTTCTGTCAAGACGGGTGGAGAGCCTTCTACCCTGAAAACAATCAAGTCTTTTGAAAGGAGGATTATAAATACAACTAATCCTCTAATCATCATTTTTGGTTGCACTTGGGCAGAGTGATTTGCAAAGTGTTCTTACCACAGTAACCGAGATCATTTGATAAGTCATTTATCTTCCCCATATCCTTGCAAGGAATGTAGTACAGTTCTCTTGTCAAGCAGCTCCCCTATAAACCTTCAGAACAGAGGCAGAGACTGTAACCTTTTCTCCAGATTCACAATCTCATGTCTTTCCCTGAACATGCTCTCCATAAAGCCATTTACCACTTTTACCTATAGCGAGTAAACGTGTTTGCCAAATCACAAGAATTCACAGCAGGATTGAACCCACAGCTGTTACACACTTACAGGTAACATTCGCTTACTCTCCAGAAGGCAACATTAGCCATGTTTTTAAGGATGAAATTAAGGGAGGAATTAGGGAAGGAGCATGAAAATAAATCAATGTAGCACAGATTAGGCAGTCCTTACTGGAATTGCCAAACAAGAGAATTGATGCTTGTTGCAGGAGAGCAAAGTAATCAGAAAAGAGGGTAGAAACCAGCTATAACAGAAACAACAAAACTGCACTTTTCCAGATGCCACTGAGGGACTTCCAGCAAAGCAGCCTAAATATCCTAAGAAGTACCCACTCCACTAAGTCACCATTATGTGGCTTGCTGTTC
>NW_009926736.1:29478-38182 GCF_000696875.1 Nestor notabilis
CGGGAGGTAATGCTCAGAGACCATCACTTCTGAGATGATCCAGCAGTTAGAGCACTCACTGGGCCTCTGGAAGCTTTGTCCCTGATCTTCAGGATGCCTGTCACTTAAGGACGAGTATTGAAAAATACTTAGGTGCTTATCTCATTGGTTTCAGCACAGGAGTTGTGGGCCCAAATCTGCCTTCAGATCCTAGTCTGAAACTCTTTGTGACTTCCTCTCCATCCCCCTTTGTCTTTACACCCTGTAATAGTTTTGTAAAGAAAAACACATGAAAGTGACAGCCGGGTACTTTACAGTACAGAGCCATGAACAAGCTGAAGGGGTAGCTCCATGTAACACGCCATCTCCCTGCAAATCCAGGCATTCCCATTGCCTTCCCTTTGCATCTCCTAGTCTGAAACTCTTTGTGACTTCCTCTCCATCCCCCTTTGTCTTTACACCCTGTAATAGTTTTGTAAAGAAAAACACATGAAAGTGACAGCCGGGTACTTTACAGTACAGAGCCATGAACAAGCTGAAGGGGTAGCTCCATGTAACACGCCATCTCCCTGCAAATCCAGGCATTCCCATTGCCTTCCCTTTGCATCACCAGTCTACTACTGTTGATAGTCCTGCTGAGTGTTGTCCCACTCCCTGTTAACATTATAGGCGCTACGGGACAAAACACGAGGAGTTTTGTGTTACAACAAGCAGTGGTTTGCTCCAGAGTAGATGTACTAGCATCTCTCCACTGAGCTGGAAATAGGGCAAACCCCCAACCAGACAACAGATTTTAAGTCCCCAGGCAAGGGAAAATGAAGAACAAATTAAATGTTCACTGCAAGCAGTTCCCTAAACAAAAGAATAATAATAGTGTTTTTCTGCCATTCTTTCAATTTCTCCAGCGTAACTACACATCTTCTGGATACAGTCTGTGTCTTTGCCAGGGCTTCAACATTCTCCCCTGAATTAATGATGCTGGAAAATCTCCACTTTTCATAGACTCTGACAGTCTCTACTGAGCAGCAGAGGGCTGCACAATACTTGCTTATGCAATGACTGGTCATGTGCCAGGAATAATAGCCTGTCTACTAGGAACAACCAATTCACACACAAAACCAGAATACTTTTCCCATTAAGAGTCTGAATTAGGTGCAGTAAACCACCGAAAAGCTGGTCATACTGCACATTAATGTCAGCGTCCACACTGAACTAAATAATCCCACACCCTAGTCTTTGGGGAACAGTTAAGGGTGGCACTTCCTTATTCATTACCTCTAAAGTACTCTTGACGCTGTCAAGAACTGTTATTACAGGACCAGGCAACAATAGGACACTTGAAGCAGTTAAAATGCAACTTGACCTGGGAAAGTAATTGCAGACAAGCACTGCTTTGGCTACTTCATACACTAGCATACTGTACTGCAGGCGTGATCTGTCCCTGCGCGGATGAAGAGGTGGAGAACAGCATCATCTTACTTGCAAAGTAATCTGCAGCACACTGCCCATATCAGCATTTAACGCTAGTCTGGCCATGCTTTAAACATGGTGTATCCCTATTTCTTCACAAAGAAACATTGAAGGCAGGAGGGTCCCATAAAGTTAGTTTTACTTAACGCATGAGGAGGAAGACTAGGTCTTACTGTCTGAAATCAGCTTAGCTGCAATAAGATGCAAGTCTAGTTTTTGGTCTGTCAGGATGGAAACACCAAAAATCCCTGGGAGAACCTTTCCTCCATTTTGACCTGTGGCTGAGAAATAAGAGACCAAATCACTGACCCTTTCTTGCAGACCTCACAATTCCACCCTTTTCTACCAAATATACCAAAAAATTATTCCACTGGGATGTCAGTCTTCCATCCTTGCTCACATTGTACTGGCAAGCAGAAATAGGACATCTCTACATTAAATGAAAGCTCACTGTGAAGCTGAATTAGCAAAGAGAGAGAGACTGTACGGTTATCCTGACCACCAGCACCAGAAATTCATGTTTTCCACTTTGTTCTTCCCTTCTGGAAGGCATGGGAGATCAAGGGGCCATCTCCCTTTACTCCTGCTTTCACTGGCAGAGATTAAGAGGCTGCTGCCTCTCTCACAGTTTTAAGAGTCGGTATAAGCCAAGTTCTGTTACCCTGAAGAACAGGGCTTTTACAACGTGGCATGTAATTATACTCAGAGAAGAGGCACCATGGCTTGGCACTTACCTCACCTACACAGCATCCCTTCCCAGCCTCTCAGTCGTAACATAACACCTCACGGACTCCTGTTTTGCAGAGTACCCTTGGAAAATTACGTAAGTACAGCTTTAGGATCAAATATAACACACACACCTGGAGAGCAGAACTGCATGTGTATGGTATGAAAGCACCTGGTCAGTGAGGAAAAGTACTGTGCAAAGCATTTTTTTCAAGTGGTACCTTCTCCAACCACTTAACTCCCCTGTGCTGTCACCAGGATCTCCCCTCTGGACTTGTACCAGAGCACAACCTTGGTTTTGACTCAGGATGACTGGGTGCATTTCTGCCTGCACTTCGCACTTCATTCTGCATGGCTGCAGTATAGCTTCTCTGTCCCACATGAGTGCTGCAAAGACATCTACATGGATGATATCAAAGTGGCAAGTTCACGTCAAAGCTTCAGGCCAGTAGCTTGTCTCTCTGTCAAAAGCAGGAAGCTACAGTAAGCCTTGAACCCACTGAACAGGAAGAGGTTTACAAGCCCCCACACAAAGTAACGGCAAAGAACGAAATGAAATGATGAGATTTGTAGCAGAAAAAAAAAAGGTGAAAAATGAGGGAAGAGCATAAAACCAGACCCAGTATCCTCCATTCCAGAGTAAGAGATTAAGTTGCTGAACTCAAGAAATCTGCACCACCTACATAAGTGCACAATCCCAACCAGCCAAGTACCAGGGAAACACACGGCATCAATCAACCACTGGTGTAACCTGGCTTGTGTATGAAGCCAGCACTCTGACAATACGGAATAAGAAAGAAAATAAGCTGAGTATTTTCACACTACAGCTTGTGACAGTACCGAGTTTATGGATTTTATAGCAGAAGTCACATTTCTTGCACTTTTTTCCTTCCATAGGGTTCTGGATTTTTGTATTTCATTCTCTTACCGATAGAGCCATCTAGTGGATGAGACATCATTTGTGAAGAGGAGATTTTGACGTGGCACACTGCAAGTAAGGATAAACCATGTCACACATAGGATCTTCAAAGCAGCCTGTAACAAACTAGCATATCATTTAATACAGTCAGAAATTGCTAAGCGATATGTTTGTCTTGGTGGGGCTTAAATTTCTACCAGCTGGAAACTTCAAACTTTTCAATACTAATTCACATTACCTTTCTGAAGAGAGTGAACAGTTCATTGTAGACTCAGCCTCAACCTAATTGCAAAGCTTTTCATTTATGCAAAATCCAGTATCTTCTTCAAAGCTAACATGGATTAGAGATGTTATGTGCTTTACAAAAGCCTCAAAGCTAAGGCAACACTGGCAGGAGAAAAATAAAGTTCAAGAACAAGTTTCATGGCCGTGTGCTCAGTGACAGTCACTAATATGGAGGGTGAGAAACACCAGAAGTCAGTGGTCAAAATGTGCTGCCATTTGCCTCTGCCAGCATCTAACCTTCAGGAAAGGATGCATGCTGCTTAACAGTCAGAAGGAAACACAGAGACACAAAGCCCACGGGCCAGATTTGCAGCCTTGCCAAAATGTTGAATCTCTTCCCAAAAATAATTTTAGTCAAGCTCTCCATTTGTGGCTTATTTTCCCACATATTTATAGTTCTTTATTTATAGGCTTTACAGAAAAACAACGCAGAGCTTTGAGGGCTGGGAAGTACTGGGTAGTCCCAGCAAAAAAAAAAAGATGTGGCAATCCTCACCACTGGTTTCCTTGCGAGGTTAAAGGGAGACCCAGCAGAAGCCAGAGCCAAGGAGCTCTGGCAAAGTGAGGTCTCCTTGCTCAAGCTGCGAGTGCACCTCTTGTCTCTCGTTTCTTAACAAGGCAGCAGTAACTTCATTTGTCATCCAGCCATGGCCAAGCTGCCACCCTTTAAGCAGAACAGCTTGCCATCCTTTGACACTTCATCTTACACTGTTTATGGCAACTAGTTGTTGCACTAATTAATTTCAGATTTCTATTAGGCGTTTGCTTTAGAAGAGAAGGCAGTTCTAGCTGCTGAAGAAGCATCCTATAAAATCTTGCAGCAGATACGTGACTCATTATACAGAAAGTATTTGTATTGTGCCATTCCACCTCTTGACCATAACGTAACTCCATTGCACAAAAATTCCCATTTGATTAGCAGCACAATCACAAGCCTGGTGTATGAAAAGCAGTAAGAGACAGTTAACAGCCTGCAAATAAAAGACTTATTTCAAATAGCCATAATATACCACCATATACTACTGGCAACAAGGAAAGCCAGTGGACGTCAACAAATACCTATTCTTACCTACCACCCCATCTCGAGAAGTCCCAGGCATTAGCATGGGGTATTACAAGCAGACACAGTTCAATTCTTACTATGAAGCTCATGGTACAGAAGAACAGGATGGAATTGTTTTCTCCTTTGTGTGTTAAAACCCATCAGTCCCAGTGGGCATCTAGTATAGACTCAAAACGGATTTCAGCTTCAGGTTAACGATGGTCTTTCTCAGAAGACTTGTGAAATTCAGAGGCCTTAAGCATGGGGAGGAAATTCTGTAAGAATGTCTTCTCTCCCACAGGAAGAGTTAGCACCAAAGTTATTTAAAAATTCCAAACAGTACAAAGAGCTGCTACTACTAGTGATAAGAAAGGTGGTAGTTTGCATACAGACCAGTGCAATTTTACTTGCCTGCATCTTACACAGATACTTAGAGGGAAGTTACCTCATGAACTAGTATCAGCCACAATTCTCTTCTGAGTGACCATCAGTTTGAAGAATGACACATTTCCAAAATAAATGTTTCATTTAATTACTAAAGCCCCAAACTGCTAATTTTTAAGTTGGAAATATGGACTTCAGGAAAGCACTACTGCTGTGTGAACATGACTCACATGTGATGTTTTGAAGCAGGGCTTTGTGAAAACTGTCCTGTCTTCTGGACAAATTCCTCAGTCTAGGTGTAAGACAACTTGACAATGTTTTTATAGTTAAGCTCAAGCATATTTTAATCACATTTTAAGGAGCTTTCTAATGCAAATATTTAGGATCATGACTACCCAAAACATGTAGCAGGATTTCCCTAATGGTGTACAGCTTTATTTACAGACAATTCAACAAATTAATACATAAGTTCAACTTTCGTGTCTGCACACATGGGATAGTCTTCACAGCAGAAAAGCAAGACTAGCTGTTCTGTACAAGTACAGACTGATAGTTGATTGTATGCAATTATGATAGGGTACAGAAGTCTTACACTTAAACTTCTCAACCATTTAAGTCAGTAAGAACCACCACGCTACACAAATAAACTCCAGTTATTCAACTACATTTGACTTTCTGCAGATCAGCTGATGATCTATATGACTGGTAAGACCAAGAGTTGGGGTTGATCCTAAATTTAGCTCAAAAGATTAGCAATTGTAACAAGTTGTATTTAATGGATAACCACTTATAAGACTTTCCCCATATACCTGCATTACAAGTTTAAGAAACATGTCAAATTCATCCTTGAAAATGCCTATTTTATATTGTCTTCTTTTCCCAGGCATACGGGAAAAAACTACTAAGAATTCAAATTTTTCACTGCAAATACAGACTCAGGCTATCAAAGCTGTGTGTTCCTAATGAAAAGTTATCCCTGTATCCAAAGAGAAAAGTAAGAAACAGAAGAATACAAGCCCAAAGTACAGATATGAAGATGGATGGACCTCTACCTACTGCAGGTTCATATAAAGCAAAAGAACATAGTGCTTTGCTTCTCAGGAAGTTGACTTTGTTTCACCATGTTTTCCATAAATACAGCTGCTAATACAACTTTAAAAGGTACTGTTTAAAAAGTCTTCATAAAAAATGCATTCCTATTCTTTAGAGAATGAATGGCAACAGGACTAAACAAGAAACAGGAAACGTGATCTTTAAAAGCCAATGCATCACATAAGATAGTCAAATGTAAAAATCAATTCCACTCTTTTCCAAAGCTGTTTTAAATTTGCAATCAATCTACAATGTATTTGCCCAAGAGGAGTCCTGTCATGCAACAGCAGACAAGTTTTTGTCAGAAACATTTATTAAGAAAAACTGATACCAATACACACGTAACCAAGTTAATACCCCCAGTGAAAAAAAAAGTGTTGGTCAAGACCAAAATTATCTTCGCTTCTGGAAGATGTTGCCACGGCCCATCCCACGGCCTCTTCCTCTTGCAGCCACTGAAGAAAGAAAACATCAGGGATGACATGAATTTGACATAACTGCTTATTCATCTCGACTGACAAGCAAAACAGAAACAACACTTAGTGTCTTGCTTACAAGCAAGGAAACGAGCCTATCCCATGAAGTTCAGAAGGTGCTGTGACAGCAAGAGAGTTTCCGTGATAAGAACCAGAACTAATAGTTACACAGACTTGCTACTTAGAACAGATGCGGTGAATACTTAATGCACTTTGTGTTCCTTCTAAGCTGACACACAAATCTGTATAGCCCAAGAGATTTAAAACCCCACACTCTTCTTAGGTGTTGCAAAAGAACTCGGAATGTTTCAGCAGATTTTACTTCCCCACATAATCTTACTGCATTTGCTAAAGTTAACCAAGGACTTTGCAGCCCATAATTATTACTCAATCTTGTTATAACTACATTGGTCCCCCAAGAGAGGTACAAATAAGAGTGAGCTACCGAATGGCTAATAATTACAGCTTCTCAGTAGGTTAAGTACTATCTTAATATCAGTTTGTTTTTCTCCAAAAGCTTAACAAGAACTCCTGAATCCTTCTCTACATATTCCAAACAGCTAGTGGTCACAATCACTAAAAAACAGAAGACAAAGTTTTATATAAAGCCCCTTTTTATAAGACTACTCACTGTATCTAAATTATTGTAGCATCAATATTACACATTCAGGTAATTGGACAGTTGGAATCTTGACTCCCACCATAAGATGAAATATGCAGAAAAATAATGTATGAGCCACTAATCTCAGTTTCTCACAGCTTATGTGTCCTCAGTGATAGAGATTAGTTTTCCAGTTCTTCTACAGCAAAATGAGTAAGGGGGAACCATAAACAAACTACACACCTTGAGCTTTGAGAATAGCTGCTTTTCCTCGCCCAGCTCCAGAGCCCTGGTTTTTATTCTTCATGCTCTTTAGCATAGGAGCGTTCTTCAACATATCTGGTAAAATGAGAAACCGTATCTTGCTGCCTCTGATGTAGACCTGTTCCAGCTGTGCCACTCGTCCGTCTCTGTATGTCACCGTTATGTTGGACATCTGAAAATAAAGACAAGTCAGTGCTCACAGAGGCCTTTAATACAGCCTGTGATCCTATTTCCCTTGCCTGAAGAATATACAGCCAGGATTCAGGTACCAAAGCCAGAAACTTTCCAAGCATACTGCTTTATCATCTGGAGTTGTGACAAAAGGATCCAGGACCATTTAAACATACTCCTATGCCTGCTACTGTTCAAGCAGACCCATGACTTACGCTTTCTCCCCAGTTGGTGATTCAGTTTTAATCAAAATTTTTCATCAAAATGAAGTCCTATTGGGATGACTAAAGCAATATGCATTAAAAAAAAAAAAAGCTACAATTGCTTAAATCAAGGTTTGTTTATTCTTACGTTCAGTGTCTCTAAATAAAGAAGTCCAGCAGAAACACTGTTCACAGAACAGAATCTTAAGAACGCAGATATTGTTAACAGAAATGCCCAATTCAACTCTAAAAGTGGAAAGAATAAGCTCTGCTCTCTTCAGAGCACTTAGTAATCCTGAATCCATTTCACTACAGTAAGACAGTATACATACAGCAGTAGTTTTCTTTATCCTAAGAATAAAAGGTCTTTTAATCATGCTGCTAACAAGCTAGCTATCAGCCTTTCCAGGCACAGAGCAGAGAGCCCTCCCTCTGTCCTCCTGAAGCAGGTGTACCTGACAGTTCATGTTGTCTTCAGCTTCAATAAGTTTGCCTCGGTAAACTTCTCCTGTATTGGTTTCACATGTCACAATATGGCCTTCAGCCTCATGCAGGACTTTAATAGGCACTCCAATCGACATGTTTGCAGTGCTGTGACTCTACACCTGAGACAAGAGAAAACAAAGGGAATTATTACAAAGGAAGTTGTAGACTAGATTTTACCTACACAAGCTGTGATCTCTTATTATAAAGTAGTTTTCTCTCTTGCTCAAACACACTGTATGCTTTGACAATACATTGATAGAACTTATTTAGAAAGATGGTCATGGGAAGAAATTACTCAGGAGATGAACAAAAGTAGGTCTTTTCCAGATCAATTCTGGCCTAGGAAACTCACTGGCAAATACCAGGTAACAGAACACAGGTACAGCCACGCACACCTCAAGTAGGAACAGCCACAGGTACATAACGGTGCAGTCACCCTGACCCCTGGGTGGCGCCGCCGCGCTCGCAGCCCACACACCCCACACCACACCACGCAAGGAACGGGCTCCTCCACACCCAGCCCACATCACACCCCCCAGCCTCGGCGCGACCTCCCTCACACACAGCCTCAGCCCTACCCCAAGGGAGAGAAGGGCCCCGGCCCAG
>NW_009926737.1:0-29622 GCF_000696875.1 Nestor notabilis
GCTCCCTCCTCTGGCGGCCCCGCGCTGCCCCGGCCTTCCCGTCCCAACCTCTCCCTTCCTTTTCTCTCCGCTGTTTTCGGTTTGTATAGATGTGCCCTTCTGAATGGTTTCAGTAAAATTTTCTTGCCGTCATTTGAAAAATAGGAGGGTTATTTGATTTGTGCTGCCTGGCAGGAGGAAACCCGCCGGGGCTGACTGCGACCGATGCTCCCTTCCACCACCGGGCTCTCCTCGGCCACCGTGTTCCCAGGCCCGATCCTGATGTGCCAGGTGGAACTGGTGCTGGAAGCGTTACGTCTTTTTTCTCACATAACTTGTCTCATCATTGTTCTATAAGGTGCTGTATCTACTGATCTTTTTCCCAGGCCCCCAAACTAGCCCCCAGCTGTTGCCTGTGCCCCGCTAGGGCCTGCTCGGCCCGCAGCCCACCTCATCAGTGGGGTGAGGTGGTGAGCGCCAGGCTGGGGAGTTTCTAAGCACCAATGTGAAGTAAGACTTTAAAACACAGACATGTTATCTGAGAGGTCAGAGTAACTCACTTGCTAGTAGTTGTTTTTTATACTGGTGCAAGCCTTTTGAAGACATACAGACAGCAAGTACTGCAGGCAGATGTTATACGTGTCTGTCTCCCTAAAATGCATGATGCATATACAAGAGAAAGCCTTTCTTCATTTTTTTGCGGTTACCATATCACTTTGTCTCTCAAGGACAGCACATTGCTAAAATGCAGGCAGAGATTTATTGGAGAGACTGGAAGGGCTTTACTCCTTCTGCTCCTCTCCCCCTCAGTTCATGCCTACCACTTCTCTGCCAGTCTGGCATCTCTTATGCTGCAGCGCGAGCTGGAAGAAAGCAAGCAACTGAGCCAGGGGAACATCTTGCCTCCGCTCTGTCCCATGGCTTGATGTGGGAAACGTACCCCTTGTGACACGGTTTGCTGTGGGAGTGGGGATGTAGCTACCTTCACTACTTGCCTCAGGGTGGAGGCACGTTGTCTCAGTTACTGTTACCGTATGCCCTGGGTTGTTTTCTCTGTCTTTCTTCCCTCTTTCTGGAATGTTCTGGTAATCAGTCTACAACAAAACATGCAGATTACAGTTTCCTTCCGTGTAATGCTTTGAGATACAGTGAATTCCATGAACAGACATGGAAAATAGTCTCCTCATCCTGAGGACTCACGGGGACTGATGTAAAAAATAATAATTAAAACAAAGTCTTCAGAGTGCCTCAGTGAGTGCTGTCATGCCTGCAGTATGCACTGGAGTATCCTGCCAGAGGCTAGCTTTGGTTCGAAGGCACTGCCACTTCAGGTGGAAGCCAGGAGTTGATCATTCGACCCTGCTTCTTGGCACAGTGTTGGGCCATAATGATGACTCCGGTACCATGAATTTTGAAGGAAAGGTGGCTCTGCTTGGTCTGGATTATCACCATTGCACTTCTTTGTGTAACACAGCTGTGTGCCAACTGCTGAACTCCTGTTTCTGTCTTGTTTAGAATTTCAGTTTCATGTGCCACTCTGGAGAAGGCGATTTGGGCTCCTGAGTCAGTTAGGAATCTTTAAAAGTTTTATGCTTAGCTTGCTTTTAGCTATCTGATTGGACTAATAATTAGCAGAAATAATTCCATAAATGTAGCAGTGAGAGTGAGATACTGAGTGTGTATACTACGTTGTTTTCCAACTGGAAATTCAAATTCTTACCATGCTGTGAAATTCATAGTTAATAACTAGTAATATAACAAGTATTAGACCTAACTTAATCTCGTCTTATGGTACTTGTAATAGATGGACATTCCTCTTCAGAGATAATTTTCAAGGTGCTTATAAACATCACGGTCAGTTTATTCCATTTACTCTTTTGCTTTGCAGTAGATAAGACCTTGGTAAAATTATCTGTACTCAGTATGTATCTATACTATCATTCAATCATGTAAATTCAGGGGCACTATTTTTAATCAGACAATATAATTGGTACTAATCTTGAAATAAATGGTGCTCCTGAGAAGCAGGAGCTCCTGTCTTCTCAGGAACACCATCTGTGTGTCTCATATGCAATCAGCACTATTTATATTAAATGCTATATATTCTGCCTCACGTACTGTTTGATTTCTTCTCTCTGAGTCTCATTCTACGAACCAAAACAGGTTCACAATGATTCACAAGACCCAAGTTCTGGCAAGTAGTTTCTTCCTTCAGTCTACTGACGTATGCCTTGTTAATGCAGCATTGTTCAGCACTTCTTCAACCAATGGTGCTCATGCTATACCCAGTCTGCCCCATGCAAGGTCTTCAGTTCAATTTTTATTGTAATGTATACAGAGCTTTTTACGTATCTTCCTCATATCTTCTAAAACTTTATAATTTTCGACATTTCATCACTGTCAAATGGATGTCTCATTGTCCTGTCCCAAAATACCACCTTAGATTATCCCCAGAAACACCATTCTGCCTAGAAAGCCACTTGCTATTTGTTTTTTTGATTTGCATGCTTGCAAAAGGCAAAAATTTACTGTACAGTACTCTCCTGGCTTAAGAAAAAAAAAGGAGCATACATTTTTCAGATTGCCATTTTACTAACAAATATGCTTTTCTTGTTCTTTCTTTTTTTCTTATCTGGTAAGGAGTTTGTAAGCAAGCTGGATGAATTCATTCACTGGTTAAATGAAGCCATGGAAACAACAGAGAATTGGACTCCTCCTAAAGCAGAGACAGACAGCCTTAAACTGTACCTGGAGACACACTTGGTAGGACAAGATTATTTTATGATTACTATCAGTAATTGAAGTGTTCTGCTGTGCTTTTTATTTGGTTATTATTTTTTAATTACTAGTGTGCATCTATATTTTAATGTAAGTTCTTCAGCATTGCAGTTTATTTTAATGAAAATACCAACAAAATATTTTCTGTTTTTGAAATATATACTGATAGCTTTATAAAAATGAAATTAAAAGCTAGAATTACATTGCAGTTCAGAAATCATCTCCAAAACTGAAAGAAAATGACAATAACAAAAGCAGAAAGGATAGCACTTTTAATGCTGATCATTCTAGGATTTTTACTACACTGTAACATTGACAGAACTCTTACTGGTAAGAAATCATAATCTCTCTCCCACAGGTTTAGCATAGTATAGAGTCTTTTAAAATATTTTAAATAAATAATCATTTTACTTGATGTGCATTTCTATTGTGTAATTAATACAACTGTTACTAACCTTGTCTTTGTGCAAAAAGAGAGAACATTGGGTGGAAGTAGAAAACTCCTGAATATTTTACAGGCTATGATTACAGATTGAGAAATATTTGATAAACCTTATGAAACTTTCACTGAGTTCTTCAGAGAGCTGTTTCTGGTTATGAGGAAGTGAAACAAAGACCTAAATTAAACCAGGCATTAATGTCTCAAAAGCAAAATTTTGTGCTCTAGGTAGAGAATAGAGATCAATGTGTACAGTTCAATGGGTGGGTATCTTCAGAGGTAGACTACTCTATGTGGTAAAAAGGAAAAACAAGAATGGAAAATTGAGCTAGGAAATTCCCTCTCTTTGCCAAAATCTTAGGGTTTGCTAGTATCAATTGGAAGAAAACCCAGTGATAACAGTATTCTGAGCCAATGACCTGGACACCCCAGCCAGATGAGACAGTGCATTAGCTGAACCTACACAGAGCATCAACCCTCAAGACTCAGTCTCATTTCCAGTCTCTCATAATCTGATGGTGGAAAATTATTTGACCGTCCCAGGAAGTCACATGATGCATTACAGGAAATAATGGCATCCCAATCGCTACCATAATACTGGAGTGACCGTTGTTAAATTAATTAGGTATACATTAACAACATATACAGTTAGAACCAAACTGAAAATTGTTTTCAGAATTTCAGCTATACAGAAAACTCTTCCATGTCTTTTGTTCTTAAACATTTCTGTTGTAGTAGTGCCTGTGGGCAGCCGCTAGATTAAGTGCCCATTGTGGTAGTCTATCAAATGCAGTACAAAGATGAAGACCCTGCATTTTCATTTTATATTGCAGATTTTGGATGTTGTGACAGAGTTTGGATTTTTGCCTTGTACTGCACATATTTAGTCCTGTGAATCCTATTATGTTTACAGGTGCTTTGAAGACACAGAGCACGTTATAAGACCAGACTTCAGAAAAGGCATTGGTCATTTTAATTTGTTTTCCTCTTACTCTGCAACATGAAACTTTTGGAGAGATGAGTTTTTATGAGTAGGATTGCAATTTTCAGTCTCGACTGGATGAAATGTATTGCAGGAACAGGGCAATCACGAGGCTGAGTCTTTGTCACAGTCAGTTTCTTTTTGACCTTCTTCCTTGGGAAGGAGCACAGTAGCTGTTTTGTAGGCAAATGATTTCCAACTTTGCCTTGTGGTTCTGTGGGAGGTGAGGCCAAGACCATCTATCAGGCTGGAATGTGGAGTAGTAGCCCAGAGGCAACTCCTTCATTGCTAGAGGTAGTCAGAATAAATGAGCATGTGGGTACCTGTACAACTTCACTTTCTCTTGTAAGTACTTCAGCTCCCAGCTATACTTCGTATATCTTCATATCTTTGGGGTAAGAAAATCTTTGTGTGTTTCAGGACAACTAAGTTATGAAACAAGGCAGGTTTTTTCTTTACTTTTGTAAAGAAGTAAAAGGTCTAAAGAACAGTTCATTTTCCATTTGATGATGTTATAATCATTTTTATGGCATATATAGCCAGTGAAAAAAATGATTGCACCACCTGAAAAAAACTGTGACTTTTCCTTTTGGATTTCACAAAACATATGCTATCATATTCATGTCTATTCAGCAGAACTGAACTATTAAAGTACAAAGCGTTTTTTATAGTGGGGAAGATAGTTACTTGTATTAATTAGATTGTCAGTTTTTCAGTGGCATTTGTCTGTCAGAAATCCTAATCTGTGTTTAAACAGAAGTATATGAACTTCAATTCACATTAAGCTCAATGTTAAAATTTCTCTTGGTTTAGCATTGCAAGACAGTGGCAATCAAAGTCTTTGTGAGGGTCCTTATAGTGCTCATTTTCTTTTTTGCTAGTTAGGTTATATATGCTGTCAGGCTCACCTAAGATTTGTTGAAGTAAAGAAGTCTTAGTACTTCACAAGTTTACGTTCCAGACTTAGTGTTCTTAGTAGAGATACTGGAAGCAAACTAACCTGTAAAAAAAAGAAAATGTGTTGGTTCTTTTTGATATTCTGGATCTGTGCTAACAAACCCCGTAACTATGATTCTTCACTGGTGCAGATTTTCTGGTCATAGAAGGAGTGAAAACTCAGTGTAGATTAGTATTTTTATTAGTAGAGACAAGACCTTAGCCTTTGGCACAAATTATCAATTTCACCACCTGTGATATTGTTTTCTTGGAAATATGTTTGTTGCAGTAACAAAATTAGTGCCATAAAGAGAGAATATTTTGCATTCATGAATTAAATCTCTGCTGTCAAAATCTAAGAAAAGAGAATATGGGAGCAGGAAAACAGAAAAATATATTTGTTCGCTTCATTATTGGCTGGGAAAAGTATTGCAGAGGAGACAAGGACAAAGTTGTGAACATGCTCCAAATTTTTCAGCATGTAAAATTCTTGGCTGTCATTTTAGGGTCCAAAGTAAGTTTTTGGTAAAGAATTGAATTTTATAGTCTTTCCTCACTCAGCCTTGCTTTTCTACATTTGTGACATCTTGAGAAATGGTGTTACACAGACACTGAAAAAGTCTGTTTATTAAAAATAATAATAGAAAACCACAATGCGACAAGAAACCTACATCCTCCACTTATTAGAACGTTTGCATAAGGTAGTGCTCACATGAGGATATCTTGAACAGGATAGTAATGCAAGTTTCTATTACAAGCATCCTTGCATGACGTCTTCAGCTTAAGCTGTTAGAACTCCCCAAACTCTTGTTCTAGTTAATTCTGATACCTGGTCTGGCAATATTGTCCACTCAGGATATTAATCAGCACTTTGAAGTATACAGTAGTGTCTGTCTATTGCTCTTGGCTCAGCAACAGCTGTCTGCAGACGTCTCTGTGACCATCTGAAGGTCCCACAGCCCCTGGAATAATTAGTGAAGTACTTTGTTGTGAAGGTGGAAGGCAGCCTCTCCTCAAGCTGGCCCATTGTTCCCAATCAGGCTATTTTCTCTTCTGTGCAGAGACTAGCTGGGAAATTCCTGGGCCACCCAGGAATTTCATGACTAAGTGCACTGTGTGTCACACAGGCACAGCCCTGATATGCAAATACACTTTATTTTGCAATTACTAGCTGTAGGCCAAATTGGAATTTTATTCTTAAATCACAGTTAAAACTTAAACTCCATAGATCTTGCCATGATAAGTAACTGTATGGTTTGGTAAAGAGAATAATTTTTTTTCCTACAATTTGAAAGGTAGGCTACGTCTGGAATGTGCCAAAATAGACAGTCTTCAGCTTGGAGGACAGTTTTCTTGCAAACTTTAAAACCCACTTTCCTGATTTTCTGCAGAACAGAAGTTGCTATATGCTTCATTTTGGATAACTCCAAAGCACAATGTAAATGCTCTCAGAGACACCTGGAACAGCGACTGAAATTACTCTTTTAATTCTGTGGGTCTTCACAGCTGAGTAACATTGGTGAAACTGATCTGGGAGCTGTGTGTTTCCCATTGAGATGGGAGGGCTGCTACCACTTTGACTTCTGGCACCCCTGCAGACAGCCACCCAAGCCAGCAGATGTTGAAAACACTAATATGTTTTCATGAAACAGGTGTTTTTCAGAAGAAATCTACTTTGCCACAAAGGCCTCAGTCAGCCCTACTAGAGAAAAAGGTGAGGTAGTGAATGATTAGGTGCAAATCACTTCCTAATGAAAAGGTCACTTCATTGACCTTACCAAAAAAGAACCTCTGAAAATTATTTTGAACTTTTGAAAATGGTTTCTGATTTGCTTTATCTTTTGTAGGTCTTCTTTTGTATTATGCTGATTCTTGCCCATTGGCACCCTGATCAAAATCAGCTACTAGCAGACTCTAAGGATAGAGTTGGTGGTATGCAAATCGGTTCTCATCAAAAACAGTGTCTTGAAGGCAGCTTATGAACTAAAAGCATCTCTCTAGATGGTACTGCTGTGCTTGTGAAACCAAACAGACTTTCTTAGCAGCTTCACAAATAAGAATTCACCATGTTGCTCTTGACCATTTTTGTTTGCCAGAGTAGACATTTTACTGCTTTTTATCCCTGACCGAAAAAGGCGCATTGTTTTACAACGAACATGTGCAGTAAAGGAGCAAGCTAGCAAATCAAGAAATGTGAGAAACCACTGAGGAAAAGGTTTAGGTGAAAGGCACTACATTTGCTGAGGCCTGGGATTTTTAAGTTTGTAGTCTTAACTTTTGCCTTTGTTAACACAGTATTCTGTTTTCTTGTTGCTGAACAACTCCTAGTTGTGCACATTACTGTAGTGTGCTCTTAGGTCTTTTGACCAAAGCCATTTTTGTCTAGTGTCCTACTTGGAACTAGATAATATGAGACTCTTAAATGGAAACCTACACATGAAAAATACCTTATTTTAAACTTATTTGATGGAACTCTTTTAATCCTTCTTGCATTCATTTGTAGATGTTGACAAACAGTGTTTTTCAATGGAGATAAAACCAATTAAGAAAGATTCTTATTAGAAATTTAGAACTAGCAGTCAGGCATTTTTGTTCTGAACGTTCTTCATATTTTCCATAAGATTAAAATTTTGAAATCTTGAGTACAGGGAATGTTTGGGAGATTGAGAGAAAAATTATAGATTTTGCAGTTTTTCTTCGAAACCAGAAGGGTCAGAGGTTCCAAGGTTGTTGTAATTTCTTCCAGTGTGGCAGTTGCCTTTTGCCATTTTGGGTAAGGCTGTAACCTGCCTTACATGTAAGTGTACAGTTTGGAGGAGAGCAAATTAGAGGATCATAGAATTGGATAGGAAGGGACCTTTAAGATCATCTAGGCCAAACCTCCTGCAGAGAACAGGGACATCTTCAACTAGATCAGGTTGTTCAGACCCCCGTCCACCCTGACCTTGAATGTTTCCAGGAATGGGACATCTAACACCTCTCTGGGCAACCTGTTCCAGTGTTTAAGCACACCCTCATCATAAAAAATTTCTTCCTTATATCTAATCTGAATTTGCCGCCTTTTAGTTTAAAACCATTCCCCCTTGTCTTATTGCATCAGACCTTGCTAAAAAGTCTGTGCCCATCTCCCTTCTAAGCCCTCTTTAGGTACTGAAAGGCCATAATAGCGTCTCCCCAGAGTCTTCTCTTGTCCAGGCTGAGCAACCCCAACTCTTAGCCTTTCCTCACAAGAGAGGTGCTCCATCCCTCTGATCATCTTCATGGCCCTCCTCTGGATCCTTTCCAACAGGCCCATGTCTTTGCTGTACTGAGGACTCCAGAGCTGGGCACAGTACTCTAAGAGGGGTCTCACCAGAGCAGAGAAAAGATGGAGAATCACCTCCCTTGACCTGCTGGTCACATTTCTTTTCATGCAGCCCAGGATGCAGTTGGCTTTCAGGCCTGCAAGTGCACATTGCTGGCTCATCCAGCTTTTCATTCACCAGTACCCCCAAGTCCTTCTCAGCAGGGCTGTTCTCAATGTTTCACTTTAGTCTTATTGTAACTGTGATATAAGATACCATTAGAAAAGATGGCAGCCGCTGGTTTCCTGTTTCTCCAGATAGCGCAGAGAGGAATTGTTTGTAATTTATGGAAAGAATGGAGGAGGATGGCTTCCTTGAAAATAATTAATTGTTTACACCATGGTTATTTGTTTGGGGTTTTTTTAGGCAAAAGTATATGTTCTGTTTAGTTGAAAGTAGAATAGCAAAGATTGTTCCGTAGATAGTACAAGTTGCTAGTCAATGCAGTACAAAGTGTTGTTTGAATAAGCTAAATGATCATTCCCATGAATCAGAATTTCTTGGGTTTTCTTTCCTAATAAATTTTGTGATCCTTGTCTGTAATTTTTATCTCAATTTAGTCACAAGTATTGTGTCACATTTAAGTGCTCTTAGCCCAGTATCATTCCATTATATTAACCTTCCCAGTCACTGTATTTATTGCATATGTTAAAGCATTAAAAATATCATAGAGCAAGTATCACTAGTATTTCAAAACAAATTGTGCAAGATCATTCACAGTAGCATTTACTTCTCTTCTGTATAGAAAGTTTAGATGTCAACTCTTTTCCAAAATCAAATTCTTCTTAAGTTATGGGAGTTTTGAGAGTTTTGTTATCTAAAGAGAAATGAAAAAAGAATTTTCTTGTGTCCAGTATAAATGTTTCTGGACACATCATGGCTCGTCACTTTCTTAGCTGTAAACAACAAATGCTTTCGTATAGAAAATAGATTGTATTTTCACTTTTAAGATATTGTATTGGTGAAGTAATGATGCTTCTGTGATATCTCATGATAACTGATTGTCTGTTTGTAACAAGTCTGCTATGTCTGGGAAAAAATATCATTCTCATCTCCCTGGAAAATCTCATTTTCTGAAAAATGTCATTTTAGACAAGTATTAAATACCTGTTCTTGATGAAACTAAGGTTAAATACACATGCCATGGGCTAATCTACAGGCTGCCTTTGTGACAGTGGTGGTAACAGTAATTTTATTAAAGGTATTAAAGCCTTTGAAACGTTCAGGTTCTGTATTGGGCATTTGCTGTATGGGCGTTTCCAATGCCCATGGCAGCCAGTTTTGACTTTTTCCTCAAAATACACAACAGTATTTGCAGTATGATGGTGCTAAAGAGTCTGAGCACCATAAGTGGACTAATTTCTTGCTTCTCTAACAACTTTGGTTTGAATCTGTTTAGCCTATGGTTAGTTTGAATTTCTGAATTTTATGCCGTTTTCTTGAAGGTATTTTGGTCATGGGTTCCTGAATATATGTCCTTTATATAGAAAACAGTCTGCAGAACATGATAGTCAGAGATACAGAGTAAACCCAGTAGATTTCAAATGACACAGGCGAGTAAAAGGACTTAATAGGTAGTAAGACATCAACCTTAAACAAAGGGAATGCATGTATATTGTCAGTTGAGACTATTATTCAGTTTAAAAAATCTGTAAATCCAATAACCTCTATGTAAGTTTTTCTGTTTCTTGAGATAAAGTGCCTGAGAGAATCAAAGGGAAATGCTGCTGTCATTTAATATATTTGGATGTACTTGTGTTATAGTCTGGAACCAGAGAGTGTGTGGTTGCTGGCAGTGGCAAAAAATAGAGGTTTCTTAAACTGTTTGGACTGTTCTTTTGAATTTCAACAACTTCTTTTTTTGGTGACTAAATAAGAGAAAAATCAGGTATATAAGAGAAAATCCAGGTATAAATCCTACTAATCACAATACTGTTGTCCTGACAAATACAGAAATACTGCACTTGATCTAAAGTTGTTTCCCATAAAGTTGTTATGTAATGAAGAACTGACATATCTTTTCTTTGGAAGGAGAAGGAGTGGGCTATGTTTGTACTCCCACCATCACAGAAGTAGGAGATCTGTTGTAATGAATATCCGTTATCACTATGTGTGTTTTTAATGAAGGAAGGGACTGTCCATTTACTGTCCTCCCATGCTGTTGTTACCAGCTACTGCCACTCGGGAGGTTTATTCTGTGCAAGCCAGCCTGTAGGATAACCAATAATTTCTTAATAATTTTCCCAGAGACTGAATGTCTTGAAGAGTACTAATATTTTCTAAACCTGTCTTCCAAATTTCTAGATGCCTGGCCTTGTGTAGGTACTTTATATAGCTGTGAAGAAAAAAAAAAATATTACATTTATTTTGTTGGGGTTTTTTTTGATTGTACCAAACCTTCCCAGGACTCCTTTTCTCCTCTTTACTACCACCTGAAATTTACAGAGCTGTGCATAGGAAGGCGATAGGAACCCACAGTTAAAGTTAGCACTGCTGGGCCTGCCCATAGCATAGTAGTTGTTAACTAGCTCCACAGGAGGCTGTCCCAGCTTTTCTAGTTCTGAGAGCTGTAGCTATTTCTGGACAGTGGAGGCATTAAACCAGTGGCAAAGCATATTAGGATGTCATTCTAAGGTAGCTCTGCTTCTTCTACTGAAGGAGAAGGGAAAATTGTAGTGTCCAGAATCTAAACTCTATCACTTATGAGGATTTTGAAGTCTTTTGATCTAAGTGTATGGAAATATAATGTATAAACAAGTTTGATCTGTGTCTCAAGAACTGTATTGCTCTGTTTTGGTTGTGTTTTGTTTTGTTTTGGGTTTTTTTGCCTTTTTTCTTTGGGTTTTTTTCATTTGTTTGTTTGTTTGAATTCAGACTTCAGGAAATGTTTTCATTCATTTGCACTTGTGGGTGAAGCTGAACAAGGCAGGTTAATGTGATTTGGCAGTATTAAAAATGTATCACCGCTCAAAACTGTAAAACTCTTGGGTGCTGGTGTATCCCAAAACACAGATACTGTAAGTTTGAGCAGTGAATGTTAGGGATTCCACTGGGTCCATTGTGTGCCTGGCCTGCAGAAGAAATTGTTTACATGCAGGGGATTCAGAGCCTATAATAATACAATGAAACCAAACTGCCATTGTGTTTGAACAAACTTCTGAACTAACTTGATAGGGAAATTTCAGTGAAAAAGTATTTCACATAAGTTCTGACTTAGAAGCTGTATATCAATTGCAGAATAATCACTTTTTGAATGACAACTTAGTCATGCCCTTTACATTAATTTATCATTGCAACAACTTTAGAAACACCTTTAAAAATTGGATTTGAAAGTAATGTTTTTTGTATTAATAAACTGCATGATGCTCTTGGAGGAACTCTGCGAATTGTAATTTTTATGTTTATTAAAATGTAGTGTTGCCTGAAATTTTAGTATACCAGTATAGTCAATACAGATATAGTCTGTAATTTAGTTTTGAAAGTAAAATTAAATATATTTTTAAAAAATTCTGAGATTGGAAATCATTAAAAGAATATAATGCCAGGATCTCAAGGGACAAACAAGCACACTTTCAGCAACATTTAAACTATATTTCTTTTACTTACCTGCCAAGAGCTATGGTGCACTCCCATGAGTTCTGTGCTATGTCTCTCAGAGGCATAATATCATTCACACTTTAAGTACTAGAATTAGTGCAATTGCTCTATGTGTTTTAGAGTTTGCAATGCCCAAGATTTCATCAGAAATATAAAAAATTCAGGACATAAATGGAGGTCTTGATTGGTAAATGTTTTTTTTGCATCTCCCATGGTTATTTTTTGATTTCCTTTCTTAATTCGGCAGAGGAACTGGGTTAATAATTTGGGACCTGGGTTAATAATTTGGCCATCATTGTTATAGGGAAGATATGGTCTCAGTCTTAAGGAGAGTAGAAAAAGACCCTTAGTGAATGCTGCAGCTTCAGAGGACGATTCACCATGTTCTCCTTAAAAAATAAAGGTAGATTCCCTACCATTGTGGTAAAAGTAAACCTTAACTATGGAACTGCAGCAAGCATTTTCATAGTGCTTATGTGCTGTTTAACAGGTGGAGTGTCATTCAGATAAAAAACCAGCTTAAAAGCAAAGAATTAAATAAAAAATTCTTTATAGTCATTTAGGTTTTATGGAAACCTGAACAAAGGAGACTTGACTTGGACCTGGACTTCAATTTCAGGTTCTGACCTGAACTTGAACTTCAAATTGACTTGATCCATTTCATATATAACATTTAATTCCCGGCAAAAAATATACTAGTGATTTCTAATACTAAGTAGGCTTTATGTCCCCAATGAAGAATGTGAGGCTTTCCTAAATAAGATCTTTCCCAATTGTTAAAAAGTCAAATAATTTTATGATACATTTGTAAACATAATGTGTGAAATGCACTATTTCACAGAAGATAGGATCTTTTTCCATGTACAAATTGCATATTAATATCCATTTTATATAACCGTTGACCAATTAATTATGTATTTAATATTATGTCATTAGAATGCTAAATATATATTACCATTTTCATGTTAATATCAGGGCAGTGTACATGGTAGTTATTTTCTTGATTTACTAAATGTCATTGATAGGTAGTGTTCAGGAGTATGGAAATACCACTCATTATTACATGGATTGTTAGGTTATTAACTTGTGCACGTAAATACTAGGCAGTGACCAAACAGGAACTTTCTGTGTGGTTAGAAGTCCTCAAGAAAAAAATAAAACAAAAAACCCCCTACCTTTCCATAACCATTAGTTGAATTCAATTACTTGATATCTTGGTATTTTTTTATAGCAAGCTATTGGGAGGTAACTCTGCCATGACCAATACAGTTGCAAAAGTAACAGTATATTAAGAATGTAAGAATTTATATTCTTATATAAAAATTTAAGGATCTGTTTTAAGTCATATTCTTTTTAAGACAAATGAAATGTGGTAAGTTAAAAAGAGATTTTGAATGAAATTTTCAACATTTTTTTTTCTTGGAGATTATTGGTATATAGCATAGATTTAATACATGGCACGTGTTTGTTCCATCATCGTTTTATGATTTTACTGTCTGTTGAACCTGTCTCTCTATCAAAACACACATTGCTGTTAATACTTGTGGGAATTTGGTTATCCTTCCAGATTCTCAGTCAATGAATCCCATTTCTTTTGTACCAGAAACTGTTCCCATCACTCTAAACTTCAAAATTGAATTATATCTGTCACAGTGAGTGTTATAAGTGATACATTCTTAGCCAAAATTCAAGGGTGCCTAAATATAGAAATGCAAGTGACTATTAGGAAATTTTGATTAAACTTTCTCTTTCCGATTCTAAAATCATAGGTCACTTAAATAATTTCAATTTTTTGTACGATTGCTCTAAAAAATAAATGCCCTGGCAGCAGTGATATTTTTCTCAAAGGTATTTAAACACATCAGAAATGAACCTGAGAAAAATTAGGTATCAGGGGCACCCCATACACCACACATGGTAATACTATGATTGACTGAGAAAATTTAAATATTTCTATTAATACAGTATCTTAATCTGGCAATAGGTGTAAACTGCTGCGTCATTTAAACTAATCTATACTTATGTGTATGTGATACCTAGTTGCTTATTTGAGTTTCAGAGACACAAACCACACTGAAAATAATGTGTTGGACACATCATGACTTAGAAAAAAGGCATACTTATACCAAGTCTATGTGCCTCTGCAAATAACTGTATTTAATAGCTGACTATCCTTAGTACAGATATGAATAGGTCAAGACCCACATTGCATTTTACCAAATTGCAAGGATTTACTAAGAAAAGCGGGTTGCAAAACAGTGAAAGATTGCATATCAGAGTTCAATATGCACATACTGCAGGATACCCACTCAACAGAAGTTTCCTGAATTTAAGTATCTGCAGCTATAAAATAAATCCTATGGAGAACTTCAAATAAATATTTTTTTCAAATATTTTTTTCTCATCCCTAGTTGTCGAGACAAATAAGCTGAGAGGTAGAGATTATTATCTGCTGGAAAAGTTGTCTCATTTTTAGTGTGTTCAGGACCCAGTATAGGTCAGGAAGTGCAGCTTTTCCCCCTATGGAGCTTCTGCAGTATTTTTGTCTGATGGATCAGTTTCCTAAAAGTCAGGGAGCAGCTTCATTTCGTGAAGGCTGGGCTCCTTTGTTCTGTCCAGTCAACAGAAGAGTAGCGCTCCTGGGACTTTGTGCTTTTGGAGCCTTTATTCCTATTTATTTACAGTTCTGTAGCTTTAACAAAACTGCATGATTCCTGTCTCACTTCTCCTTTCTTGCTAAGTGAGAACAGTTGATATTTATATATAGGTGCATGGTGACTGGGAAAAGTGCAGAGAACTTTGTAAGGAAATTTTGCTTGTTACAGCTTGTAAACTATAATACAAGGGATGACATTAATGTGTTGTTTAAAAAGCTGCTGTCGGGCCAATGCACATGCATTTTCCATAATGTATATGTGCTTGTGTGTGATATTTAGACTGCCCCATAGCTGCAAATGTGTCTAGAAAAATGGCTTTGATTAATTGACTTCCCTCCTCTTCTCCTTTCCTCTCTTCAGATGCAAAGGCTCCATTCATTATCAAGGAAGATCAGCAGAGGAGGGGATCAGAGTAGCTGGGTCACACGCTGTTAGAGTGACAATTTTCAAAATGCCCTAAGTAAACAATAGGGAACGGGAAATATCTAGAGTGAGAGAGGACCCCTGTGTTCGAGGGTCCTCCTCCATTTCAAATATTTGGTCTTCTTTTACCTTTAGCTGTGCAAATCTGCATCTCTCCTTTGTATAAACATTTAATACATGTTACATCTTCAACTCTGCCTTTTTCATGTGTCATGCTTTTAGTCCCAAAGGTATTAGGAACCATGAATACTGATGCATTGATTGAGGGCTATTCTTTCCAGTGTTCCTTGTCCATCTGTTCCTTTTACTTAGGAAATTACCACCCATAAGAAATAATATACACATCTATAACTCTAAAGCCAAAAGTCATGCTTCACTAAATCAACTGACAATTTCCTTTGCTTCTGTTGGTATTTATACTTACATGAATAGCTCCCTCCTTTTGATGTGTGGTCATTTTGGCTGGGATAGAGTTAATTTTCTTCATAGTAGCTACTATAGGGTTGTGGTTTAGATTCATGCGGTGCTGATAATTCAGTGATGTTTTAGTTATTGCTGAGCAGTGCTTACACAGAATTAGGACCGTTCTGCAACTCACATCACCCCACCAGCAGGAGGCTGAGGGTGCACAAGAAGTTAGGAGGGGACACAGCAGGGACAGCTGACCCCATCTGACTAAAGGGATATCCCATACCATATTGTATCATGCTGGTACGAAGCTGGGGGAAGAAGGAGGAAGGGGGAGATATTTGGAGTGATGCCATTTGTCTTCCCAAGTAATGGTTAGGCATGATGGAGCCCTGCGTTCATGGAGATGGCTGACACCTGCCTGCCAATTGGGAAGTGGAATTGCTTGTTTTGCTTTCCTTGCATGTGTGGCTTTGCTTTACTTATTTAACTGCCTTTGTCTCAACCCATGAGTTTTCTCACTTTTACTCTTCCAATTCTCTCTCCAAACCACCAGAGGGGAGTGAGCAAGTGTCTGTGTAGTGCTTTATTGCAGGCTGGAGTTAAACCTTGACATAGTGCCTGTGTACTAATAAGCGTTTACTTCTGCTAGATTTCATGTATGTTCACAGTCTTTGTGCCTTGCATAATTTATCCATAAAATCAGAATTTTGCACAAGGAGAATAGTGCTAGTCAAAATCCAAAAGTTTGGCCCCATCTTTATTCATCATATTTTGCTTCTTCAGTTTAACATTGTTACTGGTTAATAGGTGCACCTGAAAATCAAGCTGTATTGTAGTATCTGGTGCGTTATGTTAAATGAATCTTTTTTTTTTCCTAATGAAGAAGAATACCTCATCTTTTCCAATTTTCCTATCAAACACATCCATATCATCTCGAGACACTGCCACATCCAGCTGCATCTATACTCAACTTCAATTATATGAAATTACACAACCTACTCTCAGGTCCTTTAGGTTCTCTTTTGCTGTGTAAGGCACACACATAGTGCATTTCCTGTGAAGTGCATGATTACAAACTATTCAGTATAAGCCTGTTTTAAGTAAACAGTAAATTAAATATTGTTAGTGCTTGTTTAGACATGCTCTTATGAAGGAAAAAGAACTTCTAGATTTGGGGTCATAAAACTCTAGATTTAAGAAAGGGCCAGCTATAAACTAGTCGTCCTTTTTCCTTTTTAACATCTCTTGGCTGACCCATTTGTTAGCTCGCACAAACCAATATTTTCAGATGCCCGTACAAGGAAAATTAGGCTAGAGAAAATGCTGAAGGTAGCAAAATTTCTGTTTAATGCTCTTTATTTGAATGGAGAATTCTCAAAAACATTCTGTCACTGTCAGGTACATTGCGGCCTGAAAGACTGTTAAAGAGTCTGTCTGAGCAACATACCTCTTTCAACCATGACAAATACAGTAAAAGAACATCATTTTATTACAGTTCTGGCAATATTATTTTCTGCTATGCCAATCAGCCTGACTACAGTAGTTAAGAAAGAAGGGAAACATTTGCTTTCCTAAGAAATGAGGGCTTTTGAGTATTTTGTGGTGTCTGCTACTTCAGGACTAGCACGGTCACTAGTATTTGGGGAAATATAAGTAAGTTTTATAAAAACCAGAAGCCCCAAGTGTGCACTTGCAAAGTCTCTTTTCATCTCTGCCAGTTAACTCATTCCCAAGAGAAGGCAAAACTGTTTTATTCCAAGTGGTCAAATATTGTTTTCATTCATTCTGTAGATTTTTCAGAGACTAGGAGTTGCACGTGTGTGTTCAGGGCTGCACATGATTTATGGTTAAATACAGCAAGTACCCCTTTCTTCTATTTTGTTTCTCTTACACTCAAGTATAAGTGTAAAAGTTCACAAATTTGTCGAAGGTATCAGAGGTGTATGAAATAGCATAACATATAGTAGATCATGTTTCCAGTTCCTCTCTTTATTACTAGATTTTAATGCGTTTTGTAAAAATAAAAAATAATCTAAAAAAGAATCAAAATATTTTAATCACTTTTAAAGCAGAGGTCCTTTGTAAAACAGTAAAAATATTAGTGAGAAAAGGAGGAAAAATAGTTGCTTTGCAAATTAAGAATGCAGAGATCTAAAGCAGTCTGATTTGTTCTTTGAAAACCAATATGAGAGTTAACTCAGAAACACAATATTAATAGATTTGTATGAGTGCACATAAGGCCAATATATTCAATGCTGTAATTTTTTTATGGTTTCATAAATAGTGCTATCACCAACATTTCAAAGAAATCTGAAAAAACCAGAGCTCATATGTGATGGCATAAATTTAGTGTATTTTATAGAACACTGTTACTCCAGATATAGCCTACGGGTTGTGACTTTTCATAAAACCTAATGAATTTCTAGATTTGTCAGCTGTTTCAACACAGATGCACTTTGCTGATCTAATGGAAACATTTTGAGCCCAGATCCAAAATATCAATAGCTTTTAGTATTGCAAATGAGTTTGGCTATTGGGTAAATGGGGATGTGGTTCTTGATAAAAAGCAGCAAGTGGATTTGTACATGTGTTTTATGATAACTGCCTCTCCAATGTCTGATACTGAGATTTTTTCTCTCTCTTCCCCCCCCCCTTTTTTTTTCCAGAGTTTTAAGTTGAATGTAGATAGCCACTGTGCTTTAAAAGAAGCAGTGGTAGAAGAAGGACGTCAACTTCTTGAGCTTATTGTATCTCACAAATCAGGTAAATCCTCTGAAATATTGCAAGTCTTTATGTCTTCAGACTATTAAAGAATGAAGAAGCATTGCTGTAAATTACTGCATATATTCACTTCCTTATGTATTATTAATATTTACATTATCAGATTGACCTTCAAGATTTATAAATGTTTCATATACTGCATACAATGCAGTGATACTTATAAAATGAAATACTGCCTTCACATAGTCTGTTCATTTTATTTTGGACTTGCTGCTCAGCTGAGTTTCAATTGAAACCACATCATTGAAAACTTCACACTGACACATTCTATGATGTAGGTGCTATGGAAATAACATTAAGATAATGAATTAGGATTTCAAATACATATATAAATATTTACCTATTCTGCATGGGTAATTGCATCGGTAAAGCTTTATTTAGCCACTTTAAACTAATTCTCACATTGATTTTAATACATTTATGAGGAATAGATTAAAATTAAAAATACCTTTTTCCTTTGGTTAGGCTTGTCTTTTTCTGTAGAGGCCTTAAATCAAGAGGAGGGGAAGAGAGATACTGATTTTCCTTTATCCCCACTACCACCTATATTGTTAGGTGTTTGTGTGACTTGTATGATAATACAGTTTCAACCAGCCTATATTGCTATGGAATGCCATTTTAATTTTGGCCTACTTAGCATGGTTTTCATCCAGGTTGAAGTTTCTCTTTGGTCTGTGCCTCTATTGTTTCATAGCATGAGACAGATCTGTGTAATATGAAAGCTATAGGAAATGAGTGACTTCTGTGTATAGTTCCAAAAAGGTATAGAAGCCATAGCAGAGAATGATGGTGCATATCATTATATTCTTAGAAATAGTAATGTGTAAACTACAGAAGATATTTCCAGGAGTCAGAGGTAAGAAAAATGTTTTTGGAAGACTATGAAATGTTTTGAGATAAAGACTAGATATTGGAGGTTAAGATTAACTTAGCGTTCCCCATTGCATAGAAATCACAGTTTTTGTGGGATTTTCCTCTTCTTGAAACGTGATCAAAATTTAACAAGATAGCTAAAAGACATGATTTGACCTTATAGCATTGTTTTGCAGTATGAACTATAGTAATGCTTGGATTTATTGCTGAGAAAATACATTAGAATTATTATTGCTTTTATTCTTTAAAGAATAAACATTTAAAGATGCAGTTGAGTTTTCAGCCTTTACATTTTTTCTCCTTCGTTTTGGAGAAGGACTGAAGGACATGCTGCAGATGATTGCAAGTCAATGGAAGGAACTACAGAGGCAAATCAAACGGCAACACAGCTGGATTCTTAGGGCCCTGGATATCATCAAAGCAGAGATACTGGCTACTGATGTGTCTGCAGAGAATGAGGAAGGGACTGGGAGCCCTAAGGTAAGTGGCTTGAAGTTTGCCTTATTTCCTCTTATTTCCGTCTTCTTTTGAACTAGGCACCACTGAAGTTTTCTTTCCACCCTAAGGCTTTTCATTTCCACTGGGTAAACTTTTTTTTTTTTTTTTTAATAAACAAAATGAAATGCCTTACTCTGAAACAATGAAAAAATCTTAGAACTTTCAAGTTTTCCAGGAAGACCTGTCTCATTTTGTGTAGAGGGGCATGAGGGGGAACATAAAACATTTAGTAAACAAAACATAAAGCATCTTTAACATGAATAATCAGAATGGTTTTAAATTGTTTTGTTGTGACTATAAATCACTATAATCAGTGCAATCACTCAGCTCTGACATCCATTAGCCGCTTGGTTACAGCAAATTAACAAAGAAGAGAGAAAGTGATTCATTATCTCATTCCTGTTAATGACTATCAGATGCATTGCTTAATTAGGGGATGGCCATTGCAGTGGGAAGAAGGTCATATGCCTTTTCACAAATCTTTTTGCTCTGAGTTTAAGTCCTCCATGTGTTGAATACAAGTACTTTAAGAATAAGGTATTGATGCCTATCATCATTTTGTGAATATTAATTATTAAAGAGGGCTATAGTACTTACCGGTTGCCAAACTTAATATTTGTAACAGCATTTTAAATACAAAAAATACTTATTCAAATTGGTGCAAGCACCATGGTATGTGTGTATGTATGGCATATGGTTCATGACCTTTCTTACTATCATTAGTAAGCAAAGGTGGTTGGGAGAGCTTGCATTGGAAAGTGTTGATTTTTCCAATGCATTCTAAGCAAAGAATATGCAGCAGAGCAATTCAATAACTCTTAACATCTTGGCATGCAGCAGGCTGAAATTTATAGAAAAATTCATGGTTCCTATTTCTATAAATAACTGGGATGGCTGTGCTGAGTATATTTTCAGATTCTGATGCTAGACAATTCTTTGTATTGATACTCACTAATTCCTAGAGAGTAGTTTGCACAGTGACTGTTAGGATGACATGAAATGTTCTGTTTTTTTCTTAACATAATTCTACATAGCAAGAATATTTTGCAGATGATGGAGGAAGAAGCCAAGGATAACAATAAAACAAAAATACAGGAAAAGACATTTATGCAGAAGACACAACCTGGAATTATATTCCTCCTCACTTGCATGGTAGAAAATGATCCTGTGTCACATAGTTCTTACTTTAGGAAGCGGGCAAGGGAGCAACACTTAATTTCATAGCTAGGTCTGTTAAAGTAAAACAGACTATCTCAAAGTTAATATGACCTTATATCTCTGAACAGCTTGATTCATCCATGGCCAAAGTCTAACTGCTTAATCAAAATTATCACAAAAAAAAAGAAGTCATATAATCCAGCTTGATTTTGCTATGGAAATTGTGGAATCCCTAGCTTGGAATAATTATATTTAAATATTTGCTTGAAAAGGGAGAAATGGAGGCATGGTTTATGTTGCAGTAAATTTTTCATATAGATACATAGTAACTCCTTGCCCTGTGCTTTTTATCTTAGAGAGGAACCTGAAGCAATACCTTTTTTTTTTTTTTTTTTTTTTTTTTTTTTGGAGGTTACAGTTAAAAACAAAAGTATATAAATTCAAATACCATCTACTTCTTCATGATGAAAGAGGAACTAAAATTAAAATACGGTTGACAGCATAACTGTAGATTTCAGTTTGCATTTATTTCAAAAGCCAAAAGGAACTTGAGAAGTATAATAGGAATTCTAAAGATTATATCTAGAGGGTATTTTTCTTTTTGCCTTCGAGAAGCTGCAGGAATAATGTTGGTGTTAGAAATCTGTAAAGAAATAGGAAAAGGAGGAATTTCAAAGACCCTAGGAAACTTTTCCCTTAGGATTTATTAAACATGTTTTCATACCACTTTGGCATCCTTTATGCAAACAATAGAGAGTGGGAGAGAGGAACATTCTGCACTTTAGAAATATATTGTCAATGTTTGTATTCAAGAATCCAGATTATGCTTATAAAGTTTTTCATTTTCTTGTGTGTAAGTTTCCTAGTGGTTTATAGTGATTGCTATAGAAGGCTTAAAGGATTTTAAATATTTCTGATGCATAAGATCTTCTAATGTATTGCATTCTCTGTACAATTTTAGAAAAATGCTGATATGTCTTCAAGTATTTACTAAAACTATTACTCTGTCATTTTTATAAATAAACAAAGGATGACTGTATTCAGATTAAATTGCAAGATACAATGTTTTGCCTTCTTATCCCATTGAGAAGTACTTTTACAAATAAACTTCAGAATTGCCATGATACATTCCAACAAGTACTGATCTAACATTATGGGTAGTAAACATGACATGGAATACATCTGACAGTCTTAAGACGCTTAGCTAATAGTAGGGGTTTTCTCCTGGTGGAATTAGTAAGTAATATTCTAAAATATCTGGAAAATTGAAGGAATTTTTGCATATATGTGCGTATCTTGTGTTTTTTCATTTTCTGGAGATGTCTGAGAGCACTTGTTTTATAACTGATCTCTTCATAAGTGGGCCATTTCTTGTCCATCAAGGGAGGCCTACTGGAACAGTATTGCTTTCAATAAACAGTAAAGAGTGGTGTTGAAAAATAACATGATATGCTTTCTTATCTAGTGGCTGTGTTACTGCCTGGTCTATTTAACTTAGAGTTTTGTGGAAAAGTTCATTTTTTTCTGAAAAGCTTGTTAGTTAATAGTGTAACTAATGTCCTTGAAAAGTATACACATCTTTAGTATCATTTGCCCATAGTAGACATTCTCCTTCACCGAAAATTGTATGGAATAGTATTCTTAGGGTCAATTGTAAGTTCTACTCCCAGCATGTGTTTGGACAGTTAGGTTATGACTACAATTTTTGGATCTGGATAGTTCTGTTCTGCGCATAAATGTTTGAATTAAATTTTGGGTGGTTTTGGGTTTTTGTTGGGTTTTTTGTGGTTTTCTTTGTTTGGGTTTTTGGTTTTGGTGGGTTTGTTTTTGTTTTTTTTTTTGTTGTTTTGTTTTGTTTTGTAACAGTTCAGAGCATAATATCAGTATTTAAAAGGTAACAATGTAGAAGATGGAAACTCTTTTTTTACAAGGAGTCATAAGGAAAGGACAAAGGGCTAATGGGTACAAGTTACTCCTTCGGAGATTCCAGTTGGACACAAAAGGAAAATTTTTCACAATGTGAACAGTCAGCTATTGGAATAATTTCCCCAGGGAAGTGGTGGATTCCCCAGTATTCAATACATTTAAGCTTCAGTTGTACAGGATTCTCAGCCATCTTGCCTAGGCTGTTTTTGCCAAGAAAGTTTGGACCAGATGATCCTTGAGGTTATTCCAACCTCGAGTTCTATGATTCTATGATCAGACCTTAAAGGCTGGTAGGTTAAGAGAATAATGGTATACTCCAGAAGTAAATATATAGCCTGTACTGCTGGACATGTTCCTTTCCATAATAATTGCTGTATTACTGAAAAACATTTCTACTTTTCCATCCCAGCTTCAGAGAAATAAGCATGGAACTGGTTAGGGCATTTGGCCTAATGTTTATAACACTGAAATCTGATTTAGATGTCTCAGGTATAAAGCACTCAGAAAGATTATTTTAGCTGTCTAGTGGACTTGTCTGTAAGCGGGTTAATGATAGAAGCAGTAAGGATATGAAGAATATTAGAAGAGGTGGTAAAAATATGTTCAATAAAGTTAACCTAAAATCACAGAAATAATAGGATAATAGAGTTCAAAGTGGTTAAACAAACCTTCATGTAAATGGAAAAAGAAAACCAGTGTAATTTCCTCTTGATATGTAATTAAGCATCCCTCACTTCCAGGATCACCATCTACTCAGTTGTTCATAATTTCACAGTTTTTACAGCCATTCTAAACAGAGAGTGTTGAATATACAGAAAGGTGATTTTCAAGACGAAAACCTAAAACTTGGTGAAGCTGTTTAGTATCTACCCGTTTGTGATTCTGGGAATTCTCCTTGACAGTTTTATGGTGACACTGGCCTCAGACTTAGCGGGTGGCCTAAACACTGCAGTCCAGAACAATTATGTCCTGCTCTGTGTATTAATATGAGGATAAATTTCAGAAATGGACAACAAGACAAGGCAAATACTAGAGAATGGTAAAAGTCCTTTCCTTATTACTTCAGACTTGTAGCTTATCCTGGCCATTCAATCACACTGCTATGACTACAACATTTAGATTAATTCTTTGATACAAAAGGAATGTACAAATGAAGTGGTTTGGCATCTTCATGGTCAGTGCAGAGAAATATAATATTTGTGGGCAGAAATTCTGCTTTTTCTCAGTGTCTTTTATCAGCCCTAGATTTCTAATCTGCAGGCATCAGTATGATGCATGTACTCTAATATTAAAGCCAGCACACTGGTATTTTTTTCTGGTATCTTCCATTATTTAAAAATAGGCAATCTTGAATATTGTCAACAGAGCATGATTTCAGAATCTAGTGGCTTTACTTACATATCCACTTTGGAAACTGGATTTCTAGTGTACGCAACTGGGGTACTACATATGTTGTTGTAGTGGTCAGTGCTTTGAACTTGTCAAATGGTATGCGATACTGGCCTTCATTCTCTTCTCATTGACTTAGTTGCTTCTACTGAAGAGGCTGGAATAGCATATGCTAGAGGGATTATTTTATTTGTGTTGCTGAAGTTAAGTTACAGGGGACTTTTAAAAGTTCATATCTCAAACTGTATTAATTTAACTTACAGCCTCTCTCTGTCTTTCATATGCACAAACTCAAGATCAGACATATGCATTCCATCTTGTGACTCATGTTCTTAACATTGTGGAACAAAATGTCAACTAAATAGCCATTACTTCTTCATTAACAATTTGAAAGATAATGAAATTGAAATCACACTTCCACCTGTGGCATTTTACAGGTATATGGAAAGGATATTTCACCTGGTGATACACAGGCCCTCCTGCTCTATGGTTGTCTCATGGCTATATCAAGTCTTTCCTTGGAAAATAAATGCAGAAGAAAGTTGCTATTTATGCTTTAGAAGAAGTAATTTTTTTCCTCTAATGTGTCTATAATGAGGCACATTCCTATCTAGAAACAAGAGTATTTTATGCAGCGAATGCAACACCTTATAGATCAGAAATTATGGTGAAGTTCCAACCATCTTTATCCAGGCTTACTTCCAGTACTAGTCATTACCATCTAACACCTTAATTCTTTGCAGTTTCAGCTAAACATATTAGTATCTTCTCTTCAGAACAACTGAATAGTCTTGGGCACAGTTAAATATTTACTACTTCTCACTGATTAATAAAATACCTGATAATACCTCAGAAAATATTTCAGTGCCGAAAAGTATTACAGCAAGTCTGTGTCTCACCGTTCTCTACTTCAAAAGATGGTAATAGGGGAAGTCATTTCCTGTAATTAGAACAGAAGGTTCTCCTGTGTTGCCATTGAGGCATAGTCTTAAATCGCTGAATATTTAAAATGCTGTCTGTACATAAATAGTATTGTGCCTAACAGCTGAACAGTTTAAAATCATTCATGTGACATTTCAATTCTGAATCTTTTGGAACTTGGAAGTCTAGACTAAAGATACTTGTAATCTCACTCTTAAGTACAAACAACGCTGTTGATTCTGCTCTACCAGGAAAAAATACGTCTACAGTTATTATTTTACTTGGCTTTAGGTATTTTAGTACGTGACATTACAGTATTCTTGATCTGTCAGCTTCTATGGTGAGGGTTTGAACCATGGATGAGTTGATCAAGTGGATAGAAAGGGTAGTGGTACTTACAAAATCCTTCTGTAAATCAATAGACAAAAGTTTGATTTTGCATGGAATAAGCCTGTCTTTTAGTGTTTTTACTGGAGTATATGAAACACAAGTGAGTTCTTTTTATATTAGTTGTTGTCCAAATATAGGATTGGAAACATCCGTTGAGAATTTACAAGCTAATCAAAACAAGCTGTGTTGATGTAACAATGAGAAGAACCTGAGAAAGAAGCAAGAAGGAGGAATATTTGTGTCTTTAAGTGCAACTAGACAGTTCAAGTTCCTCAGTTTGCTAGTTTGTAGTACCTTGCTTTATAAGTGATGTATTTTTAATGTTACAGACATCACCTAGAATTTGCACAGACCTAACAATCTTTGTAACAAAAAGCATCTTCAGGAAGGATTTGAGAGGTGAAAATATAATTTTACACACCATAGTAGAATGGATGAAAGAAAGGAAACAGAAAAGTGTTTTAGAGTAAATGTAGTAGCAGAAGATGGCATTGGTAAAAAGACAGCCTGAATATGGAACATTCAATGAGGCTGACTTATAGTGTTTCTTAACTGTAGAAACAAGAAATACAGATAAATAGGATCTGCTGAAGAGTATAAAAGATGTGATCATATCAACAGGGCAGAAAAATCTTTCATTAAAATACTGTAGACTGAGAATTAGTTGGAAAATTTTACGTATTTTAGTATAGCTAGAAAGAAAACAGGTTTTTGGTACCTTTTAGTACTTTTCTGGTGCAGATTTTGTTTGTTTAAATAGTTGTAGATTTTTTTTTTTTTTCTTGAATGATTGAAAGCAAAACATCAGAGGTGCCCAAAAAAGATTTAGGTCTGTTGGATGTACAGTCAGCTTCCACATGGTAGATTCACTGCTACTTGCTGGAAGCTGTTTCTCCCAAGTTGTTAATTGTGTGCCTTTTAGTGAGCAGGAGGAACAATTCTGTGTTTAATTCAGAACCTCCCTTCACAGAGAAAAGAATGAAGCTAAGCAGGCAGTGTTTGGACTTCAATAGAAGACAAGTGAATATGAGCTCCATCCTAAACCTCTTCTTTCATGTTACATGAGCCCTGTTAAAACTTCTCTATAGCACAAGTTAACTAAATATTTTGCTAGTTTTTAATGCAATTATGTCCCTGAAGTCTTAGTTAAGGAGCGCTAGGTCCCATTTTAGCCCACAGAGATTGTTTACTTATATATCTAGCAACCTCCTGACATATTTGTTGCAAATTCTGTATCACAGTATTGTTTTCATGGTAGCTAAAATAATTTTAATAATCTTTAACAAGCCAAATTTCTAAAGTGGTAGTAGAGCTCCTATTTTTTTCCCCATTAAATCTTAAAGTATCTCTGGTTTATTAAGCTCACTGTCAAGTATAAAATGTAGAGAGCTAAAGCATATTTTTGCAGCTAAATTGCATCTATTGTTAAGCATAATATTAAATCTAGTTATAAGATACAGGTACGTTTTTAAACCAACACATTCTAATTTTACTGCAAAAATATCAGAAGTCATATTCTAATTGAAGATGTGAAGGAGGACTCCAAGGTATCTGTGGTATTTATAGTATGCTTCTGTAATTTTTACACCTTGTTAATTCTAGATACTGTATATTGATTACTTTTGGCAACTGTAAGCTCTTTAACAGCCATCACTGTTAATAGCAACAGATATGCTTAAAAAGTTAGCAAAAAAATTATGATTTTTTACTCTAAGAATAAGGAGACCTACTTTCTATTAAAACATAGATCAAGTTCAGTTTGAAAGATATCTTAAATCTAAATCACTCCACTGAGTACAAGTGCAGACTGAGAACGTGATGAGAACAGATATTTAAACTGACGTATGCCCAAGGGGCAAATTTTATCATAATGCTATTTGAATCTTTGAACACTATTATCTGAAACTCTGAAAGTATGTTAGGCTATTGTAATTTCACATGCATAACTGGACTGACTCTGACAAGCTTTATTTAGGAAAAACTCCCAGTTGGGTTTGGCTTGTATTTGAAAATATAGAAACACAAGTGTAGTTTTGCTTGTATTAATGTGAACACATTTATCTTAAGTGACTTAAAACTGAGTATAAACCACTCGAACACCTTGATTTTCTATTTTGCCAGTGTCTGTTCATTCTGTTTTTTCTATACAACCATACTGATGCAGTTTTGTTCTGTTATTTCTGACAGAATGTATCTTCGGCAGTGAGTATTGGTATAAGGCTTTTCTTATTCATGTCTGCCTATTGTTTCACAAGCTTCTCAGATTTCCAGAGAAATAAATTTTGGTAACACGCACATACAAATACACAAATTCATTTCAGTGAAAACTGGACATCTCTCACTCTAGGATAGCCAGTCAAAGCTATTCCTTTTCTGTGTGTGCTCAGAATTCTGTGTGCCCTTTCAAGTTTTTACGGCCACAGGAGAAACAGAGCTTTTTTCTTTATTAAGTTCTTGAGTTTCAGTTTAGAAGTTGGTGGAACACACTAAAATAAATCCATAAATAAGCAAGTGACATGAAGGAATCCTAGCTAACTGAAAATGTCTTGGTGGAACAAGTTTGTAGTTGACTTTATAGTTAGTGATCACTAACGAAGTAAATTATTTTAAATCTAGATCTTTCAGTAAACTTTCCTTCCTCATTTCTTATTCCTGCTCCCTCACCCTCCATGCAATCTGTTGCTCTTTAAAATAGTTCAGGTTTTCATTATGATCACAAATGAAACAAAATACTGGAGCGTGTGGGGAGACACTTCTCACAAGCTTCTCTGCCTGGTCAGACTCAGATGAAAGTGCAGGAGGACTGAAAGCTAGTGCTCTATAGACATAGTAGCTGATCTGCAGACAGAATTGGTGCTGGTCAGCTCAAACAGTAAAGTTTGAATGTGTGTTCTACCCAACTGTATTTTACCAGTCATCATAATGATTAATGTTTTTGATTGTTCAGTTAATGTGGCATAAGAGCTAGAGGTTGGGCTTCTAAGGTTTTCTTCTGCTTTCTTCACTAGCCTATTTTGCTTTTTCTAGCTCTGATAGTAGCAATGCAGTATCACCTCATGGTTTTCATCCTGATTACCTCTGGTAGTGCAGGCTTTAGTGCTTTTCTTAAAAAACACATTTAAAAAGCTAGTTTTTCCCTTTTGATATAGCCCTCTAAAAATCCTGTACTTAAAAGATGGCAGCTTAATATGTATGCTATTGCCAGTTGTCATTACTGAGGATTATTGCTTCTGTAAATAGCATTTTCTTTGTCATTTTATTAAAATTATATTACTGCTCTGAAAACAAAATATTACTGCTTTATTCAATTGAAGAGTGACTGGCATAGCACTCCTCTGATCTTTAAAAAGCAATTTTACTTTCATCGTATTTGTGCATTAAATTAAGTGTTCATATCTACAGAATAAACTAACATCTTATAAATATTACTGTGCTTAATTATCAGTTCAGTATTTGAGTTTTTGCTGTTATGGTTGATGTCCAAGAGTGATTAAATGTGTAATAGAGAACAAAAGGAACATTGATGTGAACAAAGATACTATTAGATAAAGATAAATTTTATCTTCTGCATGTTTTTATTAATTTTAAAGTATTTTAATTACTTTTATATTCAGTGTGATTGGGTAACATTTCTTTTTTTTTAAATTCAGTTCCTACTTTAGACTTTTGGAACATCTTCTAGCAACAATTTTATCTATAGAGTCTTTCAGCTCTAGTCTCAGTTGTGTACTTACAGCAGCTGTTCTTCACTGGGGTGGTCACAAAAGGGAAGTCAGGTAAAACAATGTTTGAAGGAAAAATCTAGTTGGACATCCTGCATTTTAAATCTAACTTGTTCTTGCATAGTACACTTCACTACACTTAAGCTTCAGATCCAGAATAATGTTACAGATTTTGCTAATTTTTTATAAGCTAATCTATGAGAAGGCAACAGAATACACTGGTGAGCATTGTATGACCTGACTTTATATGTAAAAGTTCATTATGAAAAAAAACCCCAAACAACCTTTTCAGTATAGTGCTTGATGAAACATGGACTTACATATTAAAAGACTGTAAAACCACATGCAAATTTGTATGTCAGGTCTAGTAATTTGTGGATAGGTTTCTTTGTGTGTTTGTATATATATATATATTCTT
>NW_009926738.1:0-15643 GCF_000696875.1 Nestor notabilis
GCTGAGGGCGCACTCAATTCCATAAATTTTATTTTTTTTAATTAATAATTTTCATGTCTATTCATCTCACTAAAAGGAAGGCTGTGTGTTGAGTTAAACTCAGATGATGGTGTGTGTTTAACAGTGGTGAGTGTGAAGATGGAATTAAAAAGAAATGTTTTTAATTAGTTTCTGGAAAAGAGTAATTCTTTAATAATTATAGCCTTTGGAAACCATTTCTAGCATTAATTAGTCTCTTTACTTGACAGCGTGCTGCCTTAGGACCAAATGTTACCAAAATTACTCTAGAGTGTTTTATTGCATGGAAGAGAAGAAAAAGACAAGAAAAAATTGATAAGGCTGAGCAAGATATGGAGAGAAGGAAAGCAGATTTTAAAGCTGGCAAGGCATTAGTGGTATGTTCTCCAGTCCAATTCTTAATGTAAGAAGAAAAAGTTCTTGTAATAATGTAGCTGGCCTGGAATTGCCTTTTCCTTTTTTTACCCCCTACCCCCTCCACTCCCTCTTTTTTTATTTTCTTTGTTTTTTGTTTGTTTGTTTGTTTGTTTATAGCAGTATAAATTGTGAAGTCCTAAATTAAGAGGGTTTTTTTGTTTGTTTGTTTGTTTTTCCCTGTGAATAAATAGATCAGTGGACGTGAAGTATTTGAGTTCCGCCCAGAGCTGGTTGATGCAGATGATGAAGAAGCAGATGACACCCATTATATTCAAGGAACGGGAGAAGATGATGAGGTAAAGAACAGTATTAACTTCAGTAATATTTCAAGTTACATTAAAGCGTGAAAACTCTTTTAACTTGAGAGCTCTTACAGTGCAATTAATAAGCTTGGTTCTTAATTTAACACCAGTGCGGAGTAGATTTTGTCAAAATTTTGGTGTCAAAAGGAAGATTAAAGAATTTTGTATAAATCCTGTAGGAATGAGTATTTCTGTAGAGAAGTAATTCACACTGAGCATCTTGGTTTATTTTTCAGATGGAAGACCCTGTATGTATAAATGATGTAGATTTGAACCTGTATGTCCCAAAGGCTGTAGATGAGACTGGTATTACTGTGGCTAGTCCTGAGCGATTCAGCACATACAGTTCAATAGAAAAAGATGGTAAGTTCATTTATTTAGGCATCACTAATACAAGAGCTTCCCAAAAGGCAGATAGAAATGAATTCTTGATCTACTTAAAAGGGCAGAGGAGTGATACTGTTATCAGTGGTACATGTAGTTACTAAAGAAAAAGCTTGTAGTAAATGCTATGTGCTTCTTACTTTCTTGAATTTAAGTTTAAATAAATGGTAGTGTTTATGGCCACTTCGTGTAAATCCTGAAGATGTTTGTTTTAGCTGTTCCACCCCCTCTTTTTTTTTTGTATGGTAAATTTTTTTTTATGTAGTAGATCATTGAAGAAACAATACTAACATGAACAAAAATCTAAGGTTTTCTTCATATTTTCTAGCTAGCTTACATTAGCTTGTAATTTCTTAGAGCAAAGTCTTGATCTTGGTGTGCTTGCAGAATGCATATGCTGATCTTAAAGATACTGAGTCTTTTAAGTGCAGACATTGAGTAGGAGCAGCTTATTAAGTTTGACGCAGTTATGAAAATAGGAGTTTGAGGAATTGGGCATTCCAAAGTTTGGGGGTTTTAACCTGTTCTAATAATTGATGATCTAAACCTGCATATTAATCGGGTACATGCAATTTAACTGATACAAGTCCACAGAAATTCAAGTAAAGTGACTTCTTTAAAGTTTCGAGACTTTAAAGCCTGTTTAGTAGGATTGTGAGTTAGTGATTAAGAAACTTGTGACACTGAAATGTGTAAGAATTACTTTTATTTACAGATAATAAATTAAGTGAAGCTTCTGGTGGTGATATAAACAGCAGTGAGCAAAATGACTTGGAGGAAGATAATGATGGAGATGAGGAGTTGGAAAATGGAGTAATCGATGCAGTTCCAGTTGATGAAAATCTTTTCACTGGAGAGGACTTGGATGAACTAGAAGAAGAACTAAACACTCTTGATTTAGAAGAATGAATTAAAAAGTTCAAGTGAGGAATTAAATCTGTGACAAAATGAAAACTGACTACTTTTTTTTTTTTTTTTTCCTCATTTTTGAATAGAGTTCTTAAACAGGATGTTTATGGTTACCCAGCTGATTCTGATGGGCACATCATATACCAGGAATATTTTCCTTCAGTCTCATCTACTCCAGTCTTGACTGTGCTCACAGTAAAATATTCAGAGTAGTTGAGAATTACCTGACAGTTGAAGTTGCAGAAAATGAGATTATAACTTTCAACTAAAAGTAGGAAGTATAACTGCTTTGCCAATATGCAGCTGTAAGTGGGCAATTTGATACCAGGTACAGTATAAAACATTCTTCACCAGAACTGCATTTTTATTAGTGGTTGTGATGATTCAGAAACTGCCCGAAGTGTCTTTAGGCAGCATACTCTAATGAAGCTGATGCAGGTTATGCTTCAAGTGGTGATTAGCTTTATTTGATCAGCTCGATATTGAAGATTGTGAACTGATATATCATACAATACAATATAGTGCCCTCTGTTTAAAATGTTTTAAAACTTCCCACTGCCTTTTGCCAACAAAACTGTAAATAAAAACTATCAACTTTAAAATACTTGTGTTGATTTTTCTCTGTTAAGTTAGGATATTATATCAAACTGTTAATACCTTCATTTTCTAATACAGTGATAAACACTTCTTTCTCCAGTTCTGATGCAAAAGTCTTTATGGCTTCTGTTTAAATTAGTTAACTGCAATTATTTTTCCACAGTTAATGTAGCATAAAACTCAGCTGCTGATGTTTTGGTGGGTTTTTTTTTTGGGTTTTTTGGTTGGTTGGTTGGTTTTTTAATCATCCCCCCCCCCCCCCCCCCTTTCCTTTCTTCTCCCCTCTTCTTTTTTTGTTGGTTTTTTAATCCCCCCCCCCCCCCCCATTCTTCTCTCCTACCCATCTATTAACTGATTTAATACATGTTATACATCACTCATTCTTTTCCTGATGTGTTTTGTGTGTTAGCAAAAACTTCAAGCTCTGTAGAGCAGGGATGTTACAGTCTAAAAAATGCCTGTCATATTTTTGGTGTTCTATAAATAACACGAAGTTACGCAGTACTAAGTCGCCTCAAAGTGGAGCAATGTTGTACTCTGCATTGTGTACCCAGTAGGCAGCACTTACTGTTGGGCTTAAATGAAGCCAGTGTGTCCTTTAAAAATCTACTGAATCCCTGCCATAAAGATTTCTCAGTAGTGGGGCTTTTTCAAGGGGACTGTAGGTTATGCCTCCTTGCCATACCAATAGTATCTGCAACAGTATTGCTGAACTAGTGATATCATTTGTATTAATTATTTTTTTTTTCCCTCTAAGACCTTTAAGTTACTACTTAAAAGATAGTTAAGATTTGTGGCATTGTTAGTGACCTTTCTCAAACTGCTTTTGGGTGGTAATATTAGCTTTAATGGTTATTTCTGACATTACTAAATTGACTCTTGAATCTTGAATGCTGTTTTTAAAATTAATTATTTTGCCCTTTTGGGGATCTTTGTGGCATTTGTTTTTTCCTATAGGAACAACAAGCAGTGTTCGGGAGAAAGAAGCCTACTGAAATTGACTTATAAATGTAAGTGTTTAAGGGAAAGCTGCAATATCAGATATAAATATTTATAGAAAGAAGAATCTCCATAAACAGTGCTGCCATATTATTGTATTATACTGGCCAGTGGTAGGATACTTGGATATTGGGACACTTAAGAATGCAAACCATTGGAATGTATGATGCATAATTTTCTGAAGTTGTATATTTTAAATGGGAATAAAAGTAATTTAATCATTATCAAGGATGAAAATGGCTTTCTATATTTTGTGTCTTAGAGGCTGGTATGTTGTGTACAATGCTGATCTGTTTTGCTGATCTAAACAGGTTAAACCCTTGGCCCAGTCAGTTTTGTTAATTATTTGTATTTCACAGTGGAGGAGTGACAGGGTAACTCATTTCAGCTAATAAAATACAGAGGTAGATGAGTAGAGAGAGTGTGTGCTGTTTTGGGTCTGAAGGGCTTGGTTATGCACAAATAGTTTGTGCATGCATCATTTAAACATTGTAAAATGTTTAAATTGTTGTAAACCAGTCACTTTGCATAGTATTTGAGTATCTTGAGTATCTGTAAATTGAAGAAAAACTTAGTTTTGTAGGTAGTAGTTTTTGATGGATTATTTCACATGGTCAGGAAATGGTAGTTTGCTACGCCTTTTTGGTTTTCACCCTTTCAACTTACTTTGGCACTTCTAACTGGTCTTGTTCTAAGCTCTTGGCTTGGTAGGTCTGCATAGCTTTCTAACCATGAAAGCAGGGTGACTGCTTTTAAAGAAGTCTTTGTTAGTGTAGTATTCAGGCATGCTTTTGAGGATTAGTAGCAATATGCTGCTACTTGTTCCTTCTGCTTTAAGATAGGCTTGAGTATAACCTGTTAGAAGTTCCTGGTCTTGGGGATTAAAGAAGCCTAAATTTGCAGCTGACAGGGAGTTTCAGTCAGTTAATTCTCAATTAAAAATGAATGCCAAGGTCTGACTTAGGCTAGGTGAATGGTTAATATATTGGAAATGAACACTCTGATAGAATTGAGTCCACCTCAGTGTGACTTACCACCGAGTTATTGCTATTGATGCGAGTTTCTTGAAATTAATCTGATATAAAGTGAGTCATGGAAAAATGTGAGAGAATCTGAATCCTAAAATAGCAGTATCTTCACCTCAGTGGCCATCCAGTTTATACTGGTCAAAAATAGTGTTTCACAGTTAAAGGAGCAGGAAGGCTTGGTCTGAGAACACTTGCTGGGTTGTGGTCAGGCTGGAAAGCCATCATAAGCCAGGGAAAGAACACCTCTGCAATTCCTGTCCTTTGCAACTTGCACCATTCCATGTATCGTCTTGTTTTATTCCTATCTTAAAAGAGCAGTATATGAGAGGTATAATAAAACCATGGCTTTAACATTCCCTGAGATAATGTGCTAGTTTAAGCACTTAGCCTTCACAGCACCTTGTTACTAGATAAAAGCAATTTAAAAAACGCTTCAGAAAACCCATGCCTTTCCTTCCTAGTGTTTGCTATTGTGGGAATAAAGTATTTGTTGGCTTTGAATTTTGATGTATGTTAAAATCCCACTTCTGCAGCACACTTGAGCTGCTTAAATTGGCTAGTTTTAAATTCTCTTAGGCTGTTTTTTTGTTTTTGTTTCTTTCTGAGACCTGTGTGATTGAATTCTATGCTTGCCGCTGCTTTGCTACTCAGAGCTCCCTGAGTTTTATAATAAACACTGCTGATAAAAGCCTGGAAAAAATTGGAAATAAATGATCTTAAGGTCCTTTCCAACCCTAACTATTCTATGATTCTATGAAATATCACACTTCCTATCAGTTGTTTGTAACAGAAATGTTGCCATTTCTTAATGGACAATGCTCCCCAACTGCTTCTTTTTATCAAGGGCAGATTTTACTATTGATAAGCTTTGGAACCAGTGGTACTTTTTTTTGCAATTCAATACTGTCATAATAGATGATGTGTATTTAGCAAATAGATGGTACATAAAGAACTGACACATACAAATTAGTATTTTTTTAATGTGTTATATTTTCTTTCACAGCTTGCTGGTCAGATAATGCAGAATAACAAGTGTCAAAAAAGTATGTCTCACATTCTGAACGCTTATTTCTATTTATTTTGTAATGTTTATGCTCCTTTTTAAAAATGATCTGAGCATAATAAGCAACAGACTTAAAGGACTGCAGTGGTAGGACAAGGGGTAATGGGTTTAAACTTAAACAGGGGAAGTTTAGATTGGATATAAGGAAGAAGTTCTTCACAGTGAGGGTGGTGAGGCACTGGAATAGGTTGCCCAAGGAAGCTGTGAATGCTCCAACCCTGGCGGTGTTCAAGGCCAGGCTGTACAGAGCCTTGGGCGACACAGTTTAGTGTGTGGTGTCCCTGCTCATGGCAGGGGGGGGGTTGGAACTAGATGATCTTAAGGTCCTTCCCAACCCCAACTATTCTATGAGTCTATGATTTTATAAGCTTATATCTTGCAAATAACATACTTGGAAGTTTCATAAACAGTGTTTGTTATTCTTCGTGCCATGTGCAGTGTTTTAGTAACTTAATGAAACTGTAGAGTGATGGAATGACTAAACTAAAAATAGTAAGGAGGCTAGATCTGTGTCTCCTTTGCAGTGAAATTATTACAGCCCTAAACTGAGAGAACAAGATTGCTCTCATATGCAAACATCTCTCATGTATATTTACCTGAAGTATCTCAGCAGAAATACCCCCTGAATAACATCAAAAAGAATAGGACAAGAATTGGAAAAATGAGCTATGGGAAGGCCAGAGGAACCGCAAACACCCCTGAAACAGCAGCCTCACTACTTCTGACCAAGAGACCATTTATCATACTCCAAAAGCCAGACACATGGGGAAGGAAAAGGTAAGAAAAGGACAAGCCTGTGCACTTCTCGGAGCTTGTACATCACTTCCAACAATTCTTAATCTTAAGATTTACTGTACTAGATGTAGCCTGTGATGTCTTCCTCTTCTGAGTGTGTTCCCTGTTTCTCCCTTGAATCCCTCTGCGTTTTTAGCATCCTTCGGAAAACCAACAATTCCACAGCTCTGCTACATCTTGTTTTGAATGTGACTCCTCCTAGCTTGTATTATTGGACCCCTAGAGAAAAATACTTGGAGGAAGTGGTACCCTGTACCTTCCTTAGCTTTAACTTGACGCCAAGTAGAGAAAATGGATATAAAAAAAAGGAGCTGATGTATTTTACATGTGAAGAACACAATCCCTCGATGTATTTCAATGCTAGAAACCTTTTTAACAGAATTAGAAATTTTAATTAAAAAATAATTTTAATTTAATTAAAAATTCTCTCTCTTAAGGTGCTTGATTCATTGCTGTGAATGGGACTTACTCAGTGAAATCTTTAATGAGGCAAATAGTCATTTTTCCTTCCAGTTATGTACCAGGCATATTTTATGTAGCTATGAACACCTTAAGTGCTTTTACAACGGTATCTGCAAATTGCCCTTCTCTCTTTCCCTCACACTAGCATTAGAGGCATAGAAGTGACCTTAGATTAGTCTGGCACTTTTAATTCTTGTGTTTCAATAGATTCTCTGTCTTTTTACAGAGAGTGGCTGTTGCTGCTATTGGCAATAAGGCCAAGATATTTTATTCATCTATGATGTTATAGCCCTAATATGTGACCACAGTTGGCTCCTTCATAGCACATTATTGAAATGAATGGCAAAAATAATCAGATCTTTCAATCATAAAATAGCAGCATTTCTTTTCTGTTTAGTGAAAGAGACCTGAGAGGTAATCTCCTTATTTTACGTTTGTGACTGAAAATGGTTACAGAGTGTTGTAATACATTTAGACCTTAATTTGGGCAAGTCTGGCTTAAAACTGAGGACATGTTCCTAAAGTTTACCTGAGATGTACCCAAAGTATACCTTATCAGATTAAGATGGACTCCTAAGGTGGAGGAAAATAAAATGGAAACAAAAGCATCACAGCTTTCCCTTCCAAAATAATAATAATAAAAAAGGCATGAAAAGAAGCAGAAGCAAATTATTATAGAAAGTTCACAAGGCAAAACAATATTTGTACAGTCAGCCAATAGGGAAATGTGTTCTATGGATGCTGCATCCTTGTATCTGTGTTGAAATGAAACTGCCTTGTCAGCATGTAACTTGGGTGTAAGCACATCTTCCACAGTTGTAGAAAATTGGCTAAAACCTTGCATTTCTCAGGCCTCTAATATATGTTAACAGGCTTGCTATTCTAGGATACCTTTTGTCCTGTTCATGTTTGATCTCCATTCCTGTTTTATTCCTTAATTTACCTCTGTCACTGAGGCTGTCAGTCTTACGCTCACAGTAGTTTGGTCTTCATAGAATAGTACAAATCCATCACAAGCTTTCAGTCAGTGTTTTCTACCAGCCTGTTGTCAAGTTTCTACCAGCCTGACATGTCAAGCAGTTTAGTTGTCATGGCTTGGGAACAGTAGACTACTTAAGAAAAAGATTAATTGCTCTCCACTTTGAAAATCCTACAGGTGCAGCTTAACGCTTCCTTAAATATCGGATAACGGCAAAGCTTCTTCTAGTCAAGAAACCTTTAATCCTCACTCATCATCGCTTTCTTTTGGTTGTTTCTTTCTGTCTTCCAAGTATAAACACTACCAAATGGAAGATTTTTCTGACTGACCTCTATAATCCATATCAACTAGCATAGTAACGACTGTAAAGCAGCTGGCTGCATTCTCCCTTTGGGCTACCTCCCCAGACTGAGCGAAGCACAGCATTGCCTGGCAGTGCATGCTCCTACTATGGGCCTAAACACTCATGGGTTCTATTTATAAAATGGAGAGAAGGAGGATTAGGAAAGTTGGTCAGAAAGGATGTAGCAAAGCTTTTCTGTCTTAAAAAGTCAAAATAAGAGCAGATAAACTATAACAGATCAAAATGAGTGTCTTTAACTGCTGTTGTTTCACCTTTGGGAACTTTTTCCCTGGATAAGAAAGCTAGTAGGAATCAGAACTGCACTTCATCTCAGTAGTGTTGGCTTTTTACTGCAAGCTACTCAGTCTTCTACTTACCAGTACAAAATGTCTGTATTCTATAAAAAGCAATGCTAGATCTTGTCCCACACAGGGTCTTCCACACAAATACCAAGTTACAAATCTACAGAACACTTGCTATACATAAATAACTGCCTGTTCTCTGTATGTGGGGATGGGGCAGGGAGAAGTGGAATGAGGAATCTTTGCCCAAGATAGCAAAAAGGGAAGAGCTTTTAAATGTTTTCCGTATTCAAAGCAGAAGAGTCTGCTATTTCTGTCACTGATGAGTGTTGTCAGCGTTAACTGGCGCACTTCTTTTTGATAGATGCAAAAAAACGGTCTTTCACCAGCAGTACCCATGTCTAGACCCAGGAGTTTATGGGAAAAACCTCCTGGCAATTGCAGGCTAATGTCTTGGAAGCAAACAATAAAAAACCCTCTAAAACAAAACCAGCCCACACCAAACACACACTCTCCTGTCCAGACCCTCTGTTAGAAGGGTTAAAGACCTGATTCTGTAATGATCCATTTGCTTTAGCTTTATTCCTTAACATAAACATTTATTCTTTGACCCCACAAAGACATAGTCATTAGTATAATGTTTTGTTGATAACAAGATGCTTTGGTTTAATATTAATGCCAGACAGAACAGTATTCCTTGGATACAGAGGATCAAAATATAATGGCTTTCAAAGTGAGGGTGAGTTGGGGTTCTTTGTTTTGGGAGAAAAAGGGATGTTTTCATGGGGAAGAGGAAAGAAGCTTGTTCTGCAAGATGGTAATGTCCTCTGATGCCCAGAGGCTAGAACTGGTGGCTGAGCTGCATTATCAAGGCCCAGAGTACCTGGGCTCAAACACCTGAAGCCTTCCTTTTGAGAAAGAAAGGGAGGGAAATACCTTTCTCCATGTCAGTCTGCCTTATTGCAATCTTTTAGTGTTTCTGTATTTGAGTGTAAAAGAATATTCAGAGTATCAGATGGAAAGGAGCTTGGCTCTACATGACTCCATTGCCTTTCAATCCTACTTGCTCTGCATCTTACTATTCTTCAATACATTTAAAGTCTGAACTCATTACTAAACACAGTGCAGTCTGAAGAATTTATTTTCCCTATTGCTAACCAGGGAATTCTTCATAAGTTTTAAACTTGGTTTTATTATGAATCCTTGAGCAGAATGTGGAAGTGTTACTGTTATACAGGAGCACTAGAGCACAGATGCTTCAAGGCAGGATGTTGCATTATGTTTCTGGAATAGTAAATTATAAAGCAGTGATGACTGAGCTTTATTTGAGTATTTAGAAAATGCATGACCAAAAAACATAGGAAAAAATCAGTGAAAAGTTCTCAAAAAGTAGGGAACAGAAAGTAAATCATACATAAGTGGTCACACTTTTACTAAATCTAAGATCGTTTACACTAAAGGCAGAATGGCGATAGCTCTATAATAGGAAGCAGGGATCTCCGGTATTTCTGTATACCCAGAAGCAGGCAAGAATATAAGAAAACTAGAAAATGCCTCTTGTCTTCTGGAAATTTCCATAAATGGAAATCTACTGGAAAGTGACCCCTGTCCTCTGTGCCTATAGCTCCTTGGTGCAGGGAAGTGTTCTACTGCTCTTTGCTACAGCCAGAATGCTGTTTCATAAGTATTTTTGCCAGATGTTGTCACTTCCACTTTCTAAATAAGAACTGTGGGTGTTCTAGGAACCTGTTCTGTATGCACTTGCTATGGCTGATGGTCTCATCAGAAAAGACAGAATTGTATGAAAGCAGTGACAAGCAAAAGAAAGGAAAGGTTCTTGGGAAAGAAATTCAGATGCAACTAAGAATGGGCACTAAGGCGATGGGCAAATAATGGTGTTTTTCTCAGCCTTGGGGAAAAAAACCAGTGTGTTCAAGAGGACTTTTTGTGAATGCAAAAAGTTAAATTCATGGCATACAGCAAGCAATTTACGTTCTCTCAAAAGGTAGAAAAAGGAGGAGAGCGCCATGAAGAGATAGTAAGGATGATTATTTAACTAAGTGTGATATTAGCACTCTTGTATTGATCGTGCCTGCTGTGTATTTACTGGCTCTGCAGGATAAAAGCAGAAGGGTGGATGAGGATGTGGCACAGGTCTAAGTGTGGTTCTGTCTGATGGTATCAGCCTTGAAAGGAGCTGGTACTGCAGTAGTAACCCAGAGGGAGCTGAAGCATTTTCTTCTAGTGGGCTACATGGGTGCTACGCAAGGTTAGCCATTGTGGTAGGGTAGGAGAAGCAGAAATACAGCAACACATTTGTATACAACATGCATACTCCATGCGAGATGGAAAAGCAAAGAAAGCCTGTGATTTCAATGTTTCCTCTCATCTGTTTTCCTATGCTAGAGGCAGAAAGCCAACTCTATTATCTTCTCTAGATTAGCAAATTCTTCCTATCCCCTTCTAGAAAGCTCTGACAAGAACTTTCCCACTGGAAGACATGAGACCCCAGGTTCTCCCTGCCTGTCTGCTGAAAGCTCCTTTACTGTGGTTTGGGAGGTAAGTATGGCGACTTCCCAGGCCTTCCACTGTGGGCTGGTGTGTTCCCACAACGTAACAGAGTGGTATTTAGCTTTTAGTGTCTCTATTACATTTTGTATATGCATTTTTATTGAGATTTTGCAGAGAATATTACAGAGGGTCAGGATTTTTTTTCCTGATCTGTTTCTTCTTTTGCATTATTTCCTGTCCATTCTTTTCTCTAGAGTAAAATATTATTTAAAAATATATTTAAAAAATATTTAGGTCTTTGGGAGTGTTACTGAGCAACATCTGGATATATCTGTTAGATCTGTAGAAGTGCTCTGTGAAGCAAAAACTGACACGCGTATGATTTATAGTGACTATTCTCATCAGACTGGAGAAATATGAATCCTTTTGTAAATCAAGAAGAGTTGTTCCTGTCTTTGCTCTAAAAATGTAACGTAAAAAAAAGGCCTGGTGAGTAACAAACATTCTATAAAACACAAAAAAGGGCTTGTGGAAAGACATTGACTAATACTGAAGTAATGCAGCTATCGGTGCTGAAAAATCAGAAAAAATCCTGATAGGGTTCACTTCCTTTTGAACTGGAAGATTTCAAACACCGCTGAAAGTTGTTCTCCAGCTAGAACCTGATTTTAAAGACTTAGTCATTGTCATAAAGAAAACATAGCTCTATAGCCGTGGGCTACAGACAGCTTTTGCAAAACAACCAAGTGAGATTTTGTTGACGTGGTGAATTGCTCATACGGGCAATGAGGCAAATCAACCTTACATCGCTGTAGTAGTTTCCTCATGATTTTCACCCAGTAATGCTTCCGTATTTTTTAGATTTAGTATTTTCAAGAAAATTAATATGAAAGATTAATATTAAAATAAAAGGCATCAACTGACCAAACCAAAGTATAATGTAAAGTCCATCTTTTTGCACAACTTAGGCTTACTTTCTATGACCTTGTTAGAAAGTAAGTCAATTCTTAAAAGATCCATTTGGAGCAGCTAAGCCTCCTTTAAAAGTTCAAGTGTCCGGATGTCACAAGAGCAGAATATGTACTAAAACTCTCATGCAGATAAAGGCTTTTCTGGGAGACTAATAGCAGTATTGATGAATGAATCGGTGGTAATTCTTTCTTTGCTCCAGATATTAACACTGCTGATACTGTAGAGCACTGGATCCACTAAGAGGTTGAAGCTTATCGCTTGTATGCTGGATGTCTTGCTGCGCCTTTGTAAGTAGAACCATGGTGGCTTGTGCATCTGCAATATCTACCAAATTATAGGACTTTGTCCATTTCTTGCTGATGAGTGTAATGTCATGCGAAGGAGACATAATTGCAAAGGAAAAATATTCTGAAATACTACATCCAGGTTGAGTGCTGGAGATTTAGGAATAGCAAAAAACCTGAGTACCCATCTACCAAAAGTGCTTTGCATCTTGCAAAGTTTTATTTGGCTGTGTTACTAACTAGCTGTATGAGTAAAAACTAACAAGACTTGTAACAGGAAACTAGTTTTATCTATTGAATAATGGAAAGCAACTTTTTTAGACTTCAAAGAATTCCGGAATAATTTTATTCAATTATAAATGCAAAGAAAAAATTTGGTGCCTTGTTAAAAGGATTTCCAGTCCTTTGCCTGCTTCTTAGTGGTTCATTTGCATGACTGGATATCTTAGTCAGTAGCCTGTAAATTGAAAACTTGAGATAATGGGAGAGTAAATATAGAAACATACAATTCATACGCTTACATTCTGTAATATGTTCTCAGTAGCTGTTTATCTATTTTAGTCATGCTGAGAACTAAACGAGCTAGTAAAGAAAAAGAATATTTTCACTGGGTGTTTCCTGCTTCACAGTAGCAGCAAAGTCTGGTTTAGGCTTTCATTCCTCCATCCGTGATTCTGTCAGACACAGTAGCTCAATGCAAGCAATGGAATCAATCACTTGATCTCTTTTGCAACAGAAAATACTTTTCTTTTACAGCAAGATTTAGTTTGATTACAAGTATAATCCCAAGCTGGTGTACTTCATTTCCTCCCCGCGCCGCGAAGGCTGGGGAGGTATGATACCATATAGGGAGATGTGCCTATGCTTCCCAGCTGCCTAGACTGATTGACTCTGTGTTCTGCATTAAGGCCAGACAGCAGTGACTGCACTGCTTCCGCTTGTGACTGGTGACTAAAATCAGTGGGAATATGGAGTAGAGTGCTGAGTCAGGAAAAAACAGGCAGCTTCACCTTTCGTGGGCCAAATGATGGGAGAGAACAGATATGCACAAAACAGCTGTTGAGAAAGCAGTTGTCTCCTTGAAGAGAGGAAATGGTTTGAAGATAGACTTCCCTGGGGATGAGTAACCCCTGACTGTATAGAACCAGAGTTATTCCTCTGGCCTGTTATTTAGCAATCGCTGACAACAAGCAGTATAAACCACTCTTTAGTTTATTGTGCTAACTGCTAGAATATAGTAACTTACTAACTCATCTAGAGTTTTGCTTTGATCAGGTCTGTAGTACAACAGTTATAAGATAAGTCAGTAAATAACAATAAAAGCTCACCTTAATGATTTATTTATCTATCTATGAAGAGGTGGCAAAGTTAGGAGAACTAGCAACAAGTATCAAATCTAGGTATAAGAACTCTCCTCCTTTTCTTGATAGAATAAGAATTTTTAAGATGGCTTCCTTAAGGAATTACTATTATTGCTTGGTAGCAAGAACAACTGACTGGAACACAGGATTATCTGGTGGTTCTTTCTGGCTCTGCCACAGATTTACTTGAACAAACCACTGTTTACTTGATGTTTTTCAAGCTGTGATATGCTTTACTAAGGACGGGAAAGTTGTGAAAATGAACAAATGGAAATGCTTGGGGGTTCTCCCTTTGTGTTAACCATGAGATTGCAGAAAACCCTACATTAAAAATATACTTTTTTGAAGTATAAATATGAAAAATGTTATTGCTTACAGTGGAGCAGCAGTACTGCAGGGTTGTGCAAGTTTTGAGGTCAGGTGTGTATTTCTAGGTGGGAAGAAACAATTAAGAACTAAAGCATTTTAAAGATGGAAAACTGAACTTGCAGCCCCTTTTCAGTGAGAACAATATATTGTGAATTCCCCTCTCTCACTTTCCATCCTTGTTTTCTTTTTTTCCTTTGTATGGGTAATTTTTCCAAATGAACTTGTAAAAGAACCCAAACCTTTTAACAGTAGGTAAGTGGCAGTAGGCTTGTCAAGAATCTATGGTGTACAATCTAGTTTACGTATTTTACATCTGGCTTTTAAAAAATTGCCATCACTCACCATCTGTCTATTGTATTTTCCGTTGACTTCAAGGCAACTTAATTTATCTTGCATGTTAACATAAAATCTGGCAGTGTTAAGATATAAGTGTTGAAGGTTTTTTAATTTAAGGAAACTTCCTGTATGTATTTAGTGAGAAATTGAAATGATCACCCAGTATCAATGTTCAGTTCTTCCCCTTAGGACGCTTTATACATGACACATTTGTTCTCGTAAGCCTAAATACCATGGGATCAGTGAATGTAGGCTGATCAGACATTATTAAAAAAAAGATCAAACCAAACCCAACAGTGACTGTAAATTTGCACTCCAAGGGAAAACAGGAAACTGATACTGATTTTTTTTTTTTTTTTTTTTTTTCTGGTTCTTTGAAAGAACAGTTCATTAAAATGAAAACAGGCAATGTTAAATGCACCTAGTTTAAAGTTTCAATATGCTACTTTGTCTCTATTGAATTAAGCCAATTGTGTCAAAACTTAAGGAATATTTCATAGTTGTTAAATCATGTCTCTCTTCAGAAGGTTAAGTAGCAGTTTTTTCATGAACACTATGCTTCTGGCTGTATTCAGTTGCCTGCTAGTATTCCCCTGCTAGTATTCCTGATTGTTTTAGTGATGGTTTCCCAAAGAAAAGATTCTAAATAAGCTTCTAATTCTGCTCACTCTGACCCTTGTTGGCTTTACCTGATGTGCCTGAATTTTTTTTTTATTTGATTTTTTTTTTTTTTTTTTTTTTTAGAACTGAGCCTGTAAAGTCCATGCACAGTCAATTTAATAGATTTCAAAGTAAAATTATCTTTCATAGAATAAAAGTCAAAACTGTCACTAGTGGTTCCCATATCCAGTTCAAAAGTTTGGGGAAGAGTTAAAGCAGTCTTTTGGAAAGACACCCCAACTGATGTAACTTCGATTCTTCAAACAAGCCGTTTCTGGTAGGATTTTCATCATCATCTTGTAGCTGTTTTGCTAGAATTCATCACTCCTGTTGTAGGCGTCAGCATAATCTCTCTAGAACATGTGGTGACCCTCTCATTTTTAAACTACTTCGTTTACTATTAATTTGAAAAACGATGCGTTTTTTCCTCAATGATGGGTCCACGCTTATTTCCCTCTTTGCTTGTGTTAACAGAAATTGGCAAGAAAGGCTTTACTGAGAAGGTTTTACCAAGGATGACCTTGTAAGACGAACTATGGCTATGCCCCCCCC
>NW_009926739.1:0-354 GCF_000696875.1 Nestor notabilis
CATTCCCTTACACCCCCCACTCCCCCACCAGGCTACTTAGAACAGTATTTGAGAGTTCTGAAGGTTTTCGATAGCCCTTGAATACACTTGAGACCTGCCTGCTGATTGTGCTGGGGATCAGCATGTTGGCACACATACGGAATGTGTTTTACCCACGGCCATCCCACCCTGAGAACACCCTGTTTCATCTGATGTTGAAAGTTAAGCATTAGTGGGTTCAAAGCCGGTCTAGGGTTAGATGACGATATAGAAGGACCACCAAGAGATTTTCCCCAAGGCTGGACAGTCATGAGTGGCAGGGTGTGTGGGATAGTATGGGCAAGTATCTAGGCCAGTGGACCCCTCCAGTGCTTT
>NW_009926739.1:533-22343 GCF_000696875.1 Nestor notabilis
GCAACGTGCTGGGGCTTGGCCTGTGCCTACAGAGCCCTGCTCAACACTATCCAGCACCTTCAAAGTGAAAAAGATGTCTCTGAATCTAATGGCAAAACAACAGACAATGCAGCTACTCCAACTCCAAGCACAGCAGCCATACCAACCCCAGTGACAAACACAGCAGCTACTCAAACCCTGAGAGCAACAGAAAATGCAGCTGTCGGTGTTACTCAACCCCCAAGCACAGCAGCTGCACCAATCCTGGCAACTGACACTGCAGCCACTCCAACCCTAGTGGCAGACACTGCAGCCACTTCAAAAACAGTGATAGACACTGCAGCTAAACCAAATGGCCAATTTGTGACAATATCAGTTGCCCCTGTAAACAAGGGGAAAAGCAAACAAGGCACAAACAGCAACCCGCGAAGTGAAGAAAGATGAAATCCCAATGCACTTACTACAGCGGACGGCATCTGAACAAGAATTAGTGCTATGTGGATCAGATGAAGAGGAAGAGGAAGAAGATGAAGAGGTGACTTCTCAGCCCCGGACCTCAACCAAGCTGCGGAATATGTGAATAGATTTCACCCGTCTTCCAGGGGAGCACGTCATCACCTGGTTGCTCCGATGCTGGGACAATGGGGCCGATGGTCATGAACTAGAAGGTAAGGAAGCTAAGCAGCTGGGATCACTTGCTAGGGAAGGAGGAATTGACAAAGTGATCACAAAAAAAAAGTGAGCCCTCAGCCTTTGGAGGCGTCTCTTGGCAGCTGTGAAAGCAAGGGTTCCCCACCTACAAGGACGATGTTATGATAGCCTTGTAATATTTTGGGATAAGACGCATAAGCACGATTTCTTTTGAAACCAAAATTCATTTCAGATGCATTCCAAAACATGCTGAATACTTCTCAGGAACTCAGTTTTGGGGTTCTTAGCCTCAGCTCGTTAGTCTGTTTTACATTTGAAAGGAAGAAGAATAGAATGAAATAAACTGCAGTTCACGTTTTTAGTAAGTCCTTTCCTCTCTGTGACCTCAGGATTTGCCTGGAGCATATGGAGTACAGGCCTTGCATAACCATACACAATGGTAAGCTAATGAGAGCTGCCAGTTATAAAACCCTAAGATGTTTTAATTTAATATTCCTTAAACAGTACATATCAGTTGTTAGATTAGTCTTTCTTAAAACCTGATCTAATAGCATTTAGAATACCATTTGAGCATGTTCCCCAAGTTCACCAAGATATGCTACCTTATAAGCATGTGGATTTCAGCCAAGTGTTTGGAAAAAAAATAGTTATGTTATTTTTTGGATCTTCTTTAGGAATTTACTGAAATAATACTAATGCACTTCTTAGTAAAAGTGTTCATGCAAATTATCAAGAAATTTCAGTGGTCATACTCTTCTTTCTTTATAGATATGAAAGTTTCCACAGTACCAATAAGTGCTTTCCTTAATAACTACATTCCTTTCTCATGGCATGCATTACATGTTCTCACGAAAAAGCAGAAAATATAAAAAAATATATATATAAAATGAACCATTGCACTTTATTTCTCTTTTAGATACACAGTTTTTATTTCCATGTAAACATATTTATTCCCCACTTATTTCCTGAACAAAAAGGAATAAAAGGAAAAATGGTAATCCCACATTTAAAGCTTCATCTTTTTTAAAAAGTGTCTCTCATCAGTATTATTAATTAGTCACAGTTTGCATCAAGCTAAAATAATTATCACTAGTTGATAAATCGTTAAAACCAAAATCTTCCTAATGTTCTAAATTCTTTGCAAATAGAACTGCAAGTAAAACATGGAAATAGATTTGCAAGTAGAATATGAAGTGCATCTGAAAATCAAAGAGAATGGAGGTAGAAGACCATATAATAGAATTTATCTGACTAGAAAAGACAGCCACAGAACTTCAATAAAGTTTAGCAGCTTACAGATAAGAAATGGTGACACCTAATTATTCCTCAGCAAAATAGGACCACTGCTCAGCTATTAGCTTCTCCACAAAGAATGGCTTTGCTCTGTATCAAGTTATGCACAGATCTCAAAATTTACAGGAAAAAAAAAAAAAAAGAGATGAAGTAGGAGCACCAAGGAGTTAAGCATGCAGAAAGGAAAAAAAATGGAAAAAAAGTACTGTATAAAGAACAAGACTCTTCACTCCTAGTCCCATTGCTTCTCTGAAACCCCCCCACAGGCCCACATGCCTTTGGATGTTTGTCATGAATGACTTAAAGGTTCAGTCAATTGCTTTCTTGTGCACCCAGCCCATGAGAGGAATTAGCCCCACCTGTTCCTCCCCCTCCAAGCCCCAGTCAGAAATAGGTAAGGAGGCTCTTTCTGTCAGTGTACTGATAGGTATAACCTCTACAGTCTGTCTCCTCACCTTCCATGCTTGCTTTTTCCTCCTGCACCCACCTTAGTCTTAACTCCATTCCAGAAGATATTATTATGTGCAAATAGGTTGATGGGTTGTCTCTCACTAGTCAGGATTTTTAACAGCTGAAGATTTTGTCCAAAATGTTATTCTGAAAGGTGGAGGACATTTTGGCACCAAGACACTGCTCTCTAGACATGTTCTGGTGTATATGTGTTTACATTTCTACTAATTCGTTTCAAGTATTCTCAAAAAAATTCTTTTCATGAAGATTATAGCAAAGCTTGGGTGACTCCGCTGTTACAGGTGTGAGCCTCCTACAGAGCAACTTGCTATAGAATTTTCGGTTTGTGTAGAAGTAGAGAAAATACTTCCTCATACAGGCTTTCGTAAGTTCTACAGAGCTGTCCTACTTTTGTTCATGCTGTTTTACTACTATACTAAATCTGCTATTCTGTCTTCCGTGTAGGCTGCCTGAAATGGGTAATCCATCTACATCATCCATCTTCCAACACCATTGTCAAATGTTTTTCTAAATTTACAACATATTATGAAGTGTTCAGACGCCTTTAGAAACCAAAGCTGGCTTACAAGAACCTTTGAACATATTTAGCAGTTGTTTTTTACTAACATTTCTCCCAAAACAATCTTGTGTAACTTTGAATAAACCACGAAGCCTCAGAGCAACTCAATTCTCCCATCTATTTAACAGAAATAATACTATAATCAAAGTGATAAATAGTAACATCAAAATTTTCACCTTCCTTTTTGGTCCAAGAGAGTTAGAAGTCAAATAGAAGCACTAAGAATTCCATTCCTTCTCTTGGTCAACTGAAAATGTGTATCTGAGGATAATCATTTGGTCCTTGTGATTGAAAGATTTAAAAGGATTCTTTTTCAGAAGGAGCCCAGAATAATGAAAGATACACTAAAGCAATACAAAACTCTCATTTTACAACAGACCAGTGAGCCTAGTAAAAGGGTATTCTATCTCTTGTCCTTGCCATTTTTCAGAGGAATGCCTCCAGCTCTTGCATTGCTCCTAGCTGTGCAATATTAGTTTCTCACAAGTGTTTCAAGGCCAGGTTAGACAGAGCCTTGGGTGACATGGTTTAGTGTGAGGTGTCCCTGCCCATGGGAGGGGGGTTGGAACTAGGTGATCTTAAGGTCCTTTCCAACCCTAACTATTCTATGATTCTATGATTCTAAGATAATGTGTTCCAGCTGTGGCTCTAAGTATGAGGTTACAGAGTGAGTTTTAATTTTAGATAGGAAAATATACCATGGTGTTTATAAGTATCTTAAAATTTTATAAATACGGTTTTCTTAAAAATTAACTCAAACCTCATTATTTGAGTTATTAGGTGGAATTACTAGAATCTAGTCCAAGAAACTCAGCAAATAACTTGGTTCTTCTTATCAGAATACATTAGTCCTTTCAATGATATGAAGTATTTTCATGCCAAGAAGCAGAATTACTGCCACAGATTTATTAATCAATAGTCAAATATTAAAGAGCTGCATAAAGACTAATTTAATAAAAAGAAGTATTTGTATTTAAAATTATCTACATTATCAACACCTTTCCTCTTAAGCTGCTTTCTGACCAAAACCACATTTTTTGTATATCATCTTCTACAGTGTAACAGACCACAGCTCAGATACAGTCTGTTTCCTTCCATGTCACTTACTTACATAATCCTTAAACCACATACTGAATCTCGTTACAAAGGACATTGTCATTTATGTAATAACCCAGTAGGTCTATCTTTTGTGACACTTATCAGAATCAAAATGTTTATAAATTAGACCATAATATGTTTTACGATTTGCATTATGAAGTATTCCAGAATGGGGCTAATTATTAGCTCCAAACAGTGCTTTATGAAATCCCTCCATTTCTTCAAATCGTTTTTAATGTGACTGAAAAATTCAGATGGCACTTGTGTGAAAAAAAGATTTATATATAATTCCTTTTTAACAAATTCAATTTTTGGGCTGGTACATCTGGCCACCTATTTAAATCATGTGAGGTTTCTGATTAAGTGTCTCACAAACACTTTTTCTTACCAAATAGCAGTAACTTTTAAAATCTGTTCACTGACATTCTAGTATTAACTCAAACCCAAGAACATAATCTATCCTGATTACAGCTACATATTTATATTAACCTTTTTTAAGGTACTCAAGGTTTCAATTTAAAAAGAATTATCAAGTTTGCAGCTCAAAAGGGTCACAGTGTGTCTGTTCTGGCGTCTCACTCACAGATAAGCTCTTCAGAATGACTCAGCATCTATACTAAAATGCAGATTGCTTTTGTAAACAATTTACTGGCATCTATGTTATTCCTCAAGTCCTCAATTAATTTGTGAGAAGGCACCATGCCAGTCTAGGAGATGAGTAGGAGCATTGGCAGGAAAAACACTATGCAAGAGTAGGTTAAAGGCATGATGCCCAGCTTGAAATGATTCTTCACCTATGATTAAAAAGATGTGTAATCACTAGCATAGCTCTAAGCCCAATTAGCTTTAATAAAAAGTATCCACTGTGCAGCCAGGTATGGTGAGCTTATGACCTTGGTGAATTAAATGGATTCCGATGTGTTTTCCTTCTGGGAGCTAAACTTCTGCTTTATCATACTACACTCAGCCGAAAGCAAGGATGCAGTTCCAGGATAAATCAATAAAAGGTCATTCGTTAGTGTAGAGCTTAGTCTCAGCAGAAAGCCATGTGAAAGAGACTTAAGCAACAGAAAATTTATTCACATATCCCTTCAAATAAGCATTGGAGACTTAGAGCATTTAATCTTCTGGCCAACACCACCAAATAAAAATACTGGCATAACACATTGGAACTTTGATGAACATAGATTTTCCATTCCAAAAACCTGTTCTAGTACCGAAGCCTAAATCTTCTCAGAACCTTGCTTAAGCTGATGGGGCTTTGTAGGAGCTTGCTAATATACTGACAAACACCATGTTTGGGGAGACCGATTATATTCTATTTTTTTTCTTTTTCCATTTTATACTATTTTGTCTGAGGACTCTGGGACAAAGCTGAATAATCTTAGGTCAGCTGAGCTGTTGCATGCGTCTAAGGGTTGGTTCTAAGACAAAATGAGGCAAAATTGCATTTGAATGAATAACATGTAAGTAGTTATATTTTACTTGCAAATTTATGTGACAACTAACATGCACAGAGTTAGCAGGTGGAGCTCAATTAATGCTTTTCAGTCTATCCCAGATACCTGAGCCCTTACATGCTGCATCTTTCTCCTAAGGATTCATGATTTTATTTGAGAAAGTGGCAGCGAATGGTTTCTTGAAAAATGATGTGATGCCCAAGAGACCCCTTTTTGTGTGTGTCTCAAAACAACTCCGAAGATAGAAGGAACTGACAGCTTGTTATCACATGGGCAAACGGCAGCGGGGCAGAGCAGGGATCCTGCTTCACCGGGGTGGGGGATGCTTTCCTGTGGTGTCTGCCCTGAGGCCGTGAAGATCAACTGCCCCGGCAACAAACTGCCCGGAGACAGTGACAGACACTGCGGCGCCTGCCAGGGCACTACGAGAACCGAGCGTGGGGCTCACCAGATCCTCTGCGGATGAGTCTGCACCGGTGGAAGGGGTCCAACAGCGCCTGACCCTAGAAAAAGGCAAAACTGTCCTTCAGCGTGTGGCGGGCACCCCTCCATCCTGGACCCCAGCAGATTCACTGACCACAGCTGAAAGAATTTCCACCCGCTGAACAATCACCACTCTACGAGGTGGTGATCCTATTTCTCTGTTTTCTTTTGTTCTTTCTTTCTTTTCTCCTTCTACTTCCTATCTTTTATAAGAATAAGAACCTGCCAAGACTTTTGTTCCTCCTGACTCAGTTTTAGGGAAGTTTACAATAAAATTAATTGTTCTTTCATGTTTCAGCCTCTGGAGAGCCTGGGGTTTCTCCTGTGACCATGCAGAATGTGGTCAAAGATTAGCTCCCTCTTTGACCCACCAGCTGGGACAGGACATATGGGTCCATTTGTAACTGCACTTCTTTCATGTTCTACATAAAGTGCCTTAAGCCAGCAATCACAGGCTGTATGTGACCTGCCATGCCTCTTGAAATTCTCAGGAGTGGTTCAGTAGGGAGTGATGGCAGATCTGATGGCAGCAGCAGCCTACCAATGGTTGGCATCTTTCCTGGGCCCTACCCACATGTGGGTATCACTTCACTCAGGCAAACGGTGCTCAGCTGCCTCAGGGTTCTATTACAGAACAGGAAAGGGGCTGTGGTGGTTTGCAGCCACCCTGTAATAGTATATGAAATTAAAAGGCTTAGCCCATCTCACACAGAAAGATGTCATCAAAGAAGTGCTAATTGTGGAAATGAAATTGTTCCTCAAAACTATGTCTGTTTTAACAGAGTTCCCATGAAAATAAGCAAGGCACAGACAGAAAAGCTGTATAATTAGTACTGATTACACAGGACAAATGACAAAATTACTATTAATATTCTGTGTCATTACTACTTGTGAGGTCAAGCAGCAAAGTTAGAAATTATTTTCTTTTTTACAGGTTGAACTGTGCTAGAAGTAATGGTAATGAGACTTTATCAGCTACCATATTATGTGAATGATTTATATTAGAAAATTTAAATTAGAAGGTAATTTCGAGCAGCATGGGTGGAAGTCTGTTTATTTTAGTGGCAGATGACAGCCAGGATATCACCATTAGTAACCTTCCGCAAGCAGTAGATAGAAACTGACGTAAGAGAGGAAAGTAGGTAAATATGAAAGGATGAAGTTCTAGAGAGCATTGAAAAGAAATTCAAGAAATAGTTTCACTAAAGGGTCTGAGGAGAAGGAATCTGCTGAATGGCACTTTACTGAGTGAAGATAAAGCTCTTAATTGGACGAAAACCCAATGAAGTCAATGGACTTCTGATGACCTCACAGGGCATTGCACCAGGCTCTTCTCTGAAAAAGAGGCTCTTTGAGGGCCAAACAAAAGATCAAAATAGTCTGAAGAAGGAGTTATATGCGCTAACTACACGAGACAGTGAAAATACCATACTGCTCAAATTTGCTATCAGTCAAAAAAACTCTGAAGTCGTTGCCTGTGATTTCAAGAGACCTGTTTTCTAATGCCATACTCTCCTAGAAGTCATTTAAAATTACTTCTGCAGGATTGATTTTAATTTTTTATTCAGGCACAGCTGAGCAAACTTTCATTCAGGTCCTTAGAGGTTTCTGACCTACCTGTGACTGTTGGCGTATTTTTCAAACTGTATTCAATTATTTTGGTGAATCAGCTTTAGAGTTTTCTTATGAAGAAAGCGTCATTTCATCACGGTTTTTTAGCTGTTTGTTTGAATTTAGTGGTGTGCTATTTCTGTCATTTTAATAGTTATAGACAGTTTTAAATTTATTAACATATGGTGCCCATTCTTTCTTCAGAAATTAAATATAACAATTGAAAATCCTTAGGCATCCCACACAAGCTCAACTGTAAGGGATTGATTCTGGAGTACACAAAAGAACAGTTATTAAAACTGTCAGAAGATAGATGGGGGTGTATTAGATGCAGAAAAGATTTCAGCTTCTTCCCTACTGTTCACTTCCCTGGCACACAGGGAACTAACAACTTACTGAGCTGACTCCATCTCACCAAAGCAGGTAGAGCTTTTTTAGACTAGAAACCCTAGAGATTGCACCTCCACCATGTGAACATTTTTATCACATAATTTTGCAGACAGACCCTCTCAAGTCATGTCACTTTTGGCCTGTATACCTGTTCAGCTTATTTCAGAGCTGTGACCATCACAACATACATACCTATTTCTGAAAGTATTTTAGAATTTCAGGAACTGGTTTAATTCTAAACCAAACCATAAAAATTCTCTTGTCTTTCTCTCTCTGTGTGTATGTGCTTGTATCAACATTTTGTTAAAAAAAAACCCCAAGTTTTACTTTTAATACATTCTAATCTTAATGAAAAAGTAAACCCAAGTATTTCAAAACATTTTTTTAAATATCTTATTTTCTTCAAAGGAAGTTTTTGAGGTTTTTTAATCAGAACATTTCCTTGACAGGTATGAAAGCAATGCACTGCAATTCTAAAACAGCTGTGTTAAAATTTTTACAAACAGCTTTGAAATATAACAAATTGGAGTTTATTAGTCAGCCACTTATTTAGCATCCATGAAGAACACTATACATAATGTAGTAATTCTTCTCAGACACAGACTGTTTGAGAAAGTACCTGTTACGATTCTCCTTTTCAACAGATGTAATTGCTTAACAAAAAACTTTTGTCTTAAAATTAAATGTACTTTCAATCATCAAATACAATCTACTCTACTACATTCTGCCTACAAGGACTTATGCAGAATCCTAACTTTCAGAATGCATGTCATGCATTGTATAAGTAGGCAGTTCACTTTAAGTACAAACACAATTCTTTGTAGATTTCAAACTTGGGGTTTATTCCTGTATTTAGTATTAGGCTCCATTTTTAGAGGTTTACATATCTATTCAGGGATTGTTCAGGGATATGAGAGAGAAAATAAGTAGGTTTTAGAGTTGCTTGGAGCTTATGTATCCTAATATATTTATTCAAGCTTTCATTTGAAACCTAGAAATTATTGCATATTAGCCCCTAAACTCAAGCTGACACATGAATGCTTTGATTAAGTACATGTTCTACAACAATCAAAACACAACAGTTCTCTTAATTTTCCTTAATTTGTCAGTATATTATTTAAGCCTAGGTAATTTTTATGCAGTTCCCCATGGTGAGGAAATCCTTCTTCCTATGACACATACAGAAAATTTTTAGTAGATAGACTGCTCTCACTATTTATAATTAACAATTTTTGCTAACCAGTTTTTGCAACTGCTGTTCTCAATTACTACACTGCCTGTCACAATGAATCTTATTTATGTCTTAGTATACAAATAATCATTATTTGTAAATACATACAATTAAATCTTATATAATACTATATAAATTGCTGTAACATACATAAAATACACACCAAGATTATGAGGCTTATTCTCAGAAGTCCCTGAAAGAGTGAGAAAAGAAGGCAGGTAGTAAGGAGCCAGTGCTTGCAGCACTGTGAAATCTATGCCCAGGTTATATATAGATGTACCCATTACCCACCCGGTGATCATAACCATTTACATGCAGAGCATAATGGAGTAAGGATCACCTGAAACATTTTAACTGGAAAACAGGAAACACCTATGTTTATCAGAAGGATTTAGATCACACTCCACAAAAATTACTATAGACCTGTGTAAGAAAGGCTCAGCAGCATAGAAAACACCTGATTGACATTCATAAAGAAGAGCTTTGCAGTTCCAGTATTTCAAGTCAACAAGCATACCCAGATCTTACTGGTGCTCAGATTGATGGGTTTTTGATTTTGAATATTGTAATCCCAGCAAAACCACAAGCACTGAAGTTCTGTGCTCTCAGCACAGCATAGCTCACTGTTTGGGGTTTGGGCGCTTCAGGACCCCATTCTCTGGGCTGCACCAGGCTCATGTTTTTCCACATAGTTCTCCTAGGTGTCAGATCTTCTCCTTTTCCCTGGTTTTCTTAAGGCTCTCCGTGTATAATGCCTCTTTGGGTTAGTGATTCTTGATTGCTCTGAATCTGGGAAAGGTCCAGTGTCAGTCAGGACAACATACTGCTTATTTCACAGAGACCAAACAAAACAAGCAATTCCATATGATGTCTCCAACTGTATTAATTGTACAAAGTTTTCAATATCACTACTATAATTTACTACCAACAGTATGACAAAGAAATCTACAGCTATATTTTTACTTGCAGATTTAGCCATATTTTTAAGACAGCTAGATCCTTTTTCTTTTATTTCTTTTTAATTTTCAAAAATAAGTAAAAAGTTTATTTTATTATTCTAAGCTACTGAATAGGACTTAAATGTATGGAAATGATACAATATAACTAAGAAAGAGGTCTTCAGGGAATGGAAATTACCTTTTTGATATTAAAATAATAGTCCATAATTCTTTCAACACTGTCATTTGTTAGTCAATTAATGCAAAGAAAATTCTGGTTTTGTTACTGTTCTGGTATTTGTTTTAGAAAAATGAAAGGACTGAAACCCATGCCATTTCAAAGCTTTCTGCTTTGTACTATTTAAAAATAACAGAGAAATTATTTCATCACAAACCATGCCTACTACTTATTAAAAAAATAAATATAACAAGAGAGGCAAAAATATTTTTAAATTCCAGTTCCAAAAGGAAAAAAACAAACAACCATGTCCTCAACTATCACTACGCCACATGTGGGTTTGGTTTGGGTTCTTTTTGGGGATTTGTTCAGGTTTTTTTGGGGGAGGGGAAGAAAAATGCCCCTATATAGTTAAGAGAAAGACTTCTCATGTATGTTGTTTCCTACTTTGGCAACATCTACAGAATTAAGTAATAATTGTGCTTAAAGGATGAAAATCAAGTTTCTTCTACAGTTATAACCATGGTGTAGCTGCGGTATCAGGGTTTTGCCTGTGTACATACCAAAGGCAATTAGTTATCAGTTCCCTGGGTGGTCCAGGAACTCCTCAGCTATGTGACTGAAAAAACAGACTAATTTGAGCAAAGAAGTCACTGGAGATAAGTTGTTTGCCTGAACTTCTAGTACCTTCACCACAAAGCATTTGACTGCTCAGTGCAGATCCTTGACAGGTGGAGATTTGAGATGGTCCTGGAGACTAGTAAGTACTATTTGTATGTTTCAGTGTGCTGATTAATATCTTAGATGGAGAGTCTGGCTATCCCAGATGGCTCTCCAGTTAGTTCCTGCTGTTGAATAGACTAGGCTGTACACAGATAATTAATAGTTACTAGAAATGTGCTGTAGGTTCAGGAATAGTCATATAGGACAGTCTTCTGTGCATAAGGCCTTGAGACAGGAGATGATTTTACATACCGTAAGATAATAATTTGTGGTGGATAATTTATGTGCTAGAGTAGTCTTATAGCATCATGGTTCAGCTAGATACAAGAATTTATCTAAATAGCAGTTTGGTGAATCTCATCTGGTGCAGCTGAAGGTGCCATGGCAAGGACATTTGCAATGCAAATTCCTGTTACCATCCAGACAGTGACTAGCCGTTGCATTAGAGAGAATCGGTTCCCTTCATGACCGTTGTCCTGGGAAAAAGATCGCAATAAATTATATAATACATAAAATCTCCACGCAGAAGAGGTTACCTTGAGCACACAGCATCATTCTGCAAACACATTTTTCTTACAATGACTCCAGAAAGAATAAAGAGCATGTAACAATCACATTTTTAGAGTTTATTAGAAATACCAGTGTATGTAAATAGTTGATTGTGCTATGTGGGTCTTTTTCATGACTGCATTTGGCTACCCACAGTAGGCTGTGGTATCCTGTATCCTGTATTATATCTCTTTTCCGTGTTTAGCTATGGAATTTTAAAAAAGTCATAAATCAGTTTACTTCATTACATCAGATTAATGTAATTACAAATTACATCAGCTATGTAAGCCATACACCATAGGCCCATTTTCAAACTCTATGATAATAAATTCTACTTTCTTTCAGAGGCAACATGCTAACTTTTAATGTTCCAGCAAGTCTTGCCCATGCTGTATTAAGAAGCAAAAAGATGTATACATTCTAAAATATACTTTAATTCATCTCAAGATATGCTTCCAACCACTAGGCCAGAGGTTGCCATCCTGTCTGATTTTATAAGCTAAATGTTTTTATGTCGCTGGGAGGTACAAAATATTTACCACACATTGGCCACCAAAATATGTGGGCCTATGCTGCCTATTTGTGATTATTTCTCCCTATACCCAGGGTTGTGAATTACCAAGAATCCTTCTTGCCATAATACCCTTGCTGTTCAACTCAGCAACATAATCAAGGTATGAATGAGATCTACACTTACACTAACAAGTAAGAGGCAGACCTACAATAACAATTTGGTACCTCCATTCAAAATACAACTGGTAGATTTGCTCTGAATGTATGATCTTGCATTTTGCCATTTACGATTATTTATCTGGGAACTTCATATCCCCATATGAGAAGAATACAATCTTTATAATAGTAATTGCACCAATAGTGTCTGTTTTGCAAATTGTATTTGCAGAGAATTTATACAGTCTGAGTTGTTGCTAAAACTACATAACAAATGTATTTAGTATTCATTGTTGCAAGGTGACAGTTTAAGAAGTTCTCAAAAGCTATTTTAATTTATGGGTCATTCATTTTCAAGAAGTAGGTTTACAACTTCAAAATAATTCTGTAAGCCTCTAACAGATATATTTGACTATATCATCACAAAATCGTTACTCCTTTTTTTAATGTCCTTTATTCAGATAGGAAAAATAAAAGGTTATACATCTGGGGCAAGGTAATCCAAAATCAGATTCTGTAGAGGAGAGCTACAGAAAGTAAGAATGCTCAGAAAGATAAAAGGACAGTAGTATACAGCAAATCTTTCAAAACATTTGTATTGCATTAACATAATCAATAAAGCAAATTATTTCATGAATCTACAAATATCAGGAAATGTTTACTGAATCTTAATACAGTCTAATGAAAGCATACTTTCACAAAATAATCCTCAGTGCAGCATTTCTGTGATGCAGACAGCACTGACATAGACATTGTCATTGCACTTTTAACTTTACAGGTTTTTCACATAAAATTAAAAAACAAATTATGAATGGTATCATAATTTCACTGAAGAGGCAACTGTTTAGAAGGTATTTTTAAAATATCCATCACTGGATGTCTGGATGAGAAGAAAAATATCACAATTTCTAGATGACTTTCAAGTAGAGCAAAAAGTAAAATAAACCAACACTTTAAGCGAATACAGGTTATCCAAAAGTTAGCAGAACAGTTTTGCACATGTATAAGGGGTCAGTATTTTTCCATACAATTTTCATCTCTCTGTAGTGAGGTAGGATAAAATGACATCCTTGTCTCTTCCTCAAAATCTTGGTTTCAATAAATCACAATTTTATTAAAAAAAAAAAAATATAAAGATATAAATTCTCCACTTTTAAGTTGTTTCTATACACATTTCATTTGTACAATCTTTAAGGACTGGATTATATGCTAGTTCTGACTTTAGGCCTGAAAAATACATGGTAATTGTTTTGTTACTGGTTGGGGGGGTGGGAGTATTATTAAATTAGTGCTCAGATTTCATATGCAATGTCAATATCCCTTTGCACTGGATGCTGTGCAGAGATATTTGGCTAAAACTTGGCAAATGTAGATGTGAATAAACATTAACACCTTTCATTAGTTTAGTGTGTGGTGTCCCTGCTCATGGCAGGGGTGTTGGACCTAGATGATCTTAAGGTCCTTTCCAACCCTAACTATTCTATGATTCTATGATTCTATTTAGCTGTCTCATCAGCATCGTGAGCATTGAAAACACTCTGACTGAATGCAGACTAAATTTTAGCCAAAACCAAAATCATGGTTTTAAGTGAAAGATAAGCTTTGCTTTCTCTTTCCAATCTTTCCCTTTTGGAATTTTGAAAATTCAAAAGGCCCAATTACTTAAAAAATAGAGACTAGTGAAATGTTCAGATGTGTTAAGCCTGCATGATTGATTTCTGTGTCTGGTGTAGTACTTCAAGTTCACCATTTTCATGCAAAATTTTTAGCTAATTTACCATTATTGCAATGGGTTATATACGAACTCTTTGGAAATGCCCTTAAAGAAGCTGATAGCAAATAGAAAAAAACTCAAAATGAATGACAGCATCATCATAACACGATAGCATGTTAAAATACAGCTGATGCCAAATCTGTTTCAGTAAATTCATCTTTCTCTGACACATACAAATATACAATAATTTGGACAAAATCAGACCTTTACTGAATATTGCAATTAAATATGTATCTTCATTACATAGCACCTTTATTATCTGATTCTTATACACATGTATAGAGTTTCTGAACTGACCTAAATAATTGTTATAATTTGAATTGCTTAGAAACAATAGACCTGAAAATAAGGAAAGAAAAGTAGCCTTCTTATCAAACCAAAAAGATCTGTTTTGTAAATATAGATTATATGAAAAAGAAGACGAAGAAGAAAATCCATACTATTGATACCAGAATAAACGGAATGACACCACAATCCCATTAACAGACAAATTTCCAACAACTTACTGCCTAGAAAGTGTAGTAATATCAATATTCTCCAAAAGTGATTTCCAAACCAACATTTTCTGTGATGAATGAAGCAGCTTTCACTAAGTCTAAAAAGTGTTTTATTTAATAAAAGAGGAACAAATATGAAAAAAGCAGTAACAGAATAATCTAGAGGTTAAATTATTTTGAGATACTGAGATATATGTATCATAACATTGTCTTCAGTATACAGTGATACAGGAAATGTTGAAAGGCAACAGCAATACTATGTAAGGAGTAATTCTTTAAACATTATTAACACTGCAACTGTGCTTTCAGTGGATAAAAATGAAATTGAAACAGACCAAATAAAGACTGTTTTAATTATGTATGAGATACTAATCTCAAAAAATGAGAGAAAGAAATGAGTATAGAAGGAAGAAACAGAATAAACTGTTTCTGTGCATTGGACCAAATTTTTGTTGCCATTCTTCAGGTAAAATTTTCATGGATTCCAGTAGTAATTTTGATACCATGATAGTAACAAGCATTCCCCCAAACCAGTGACATAAGAAATATGAAAAGCTGCAGCCCCACCTGATAAAGCTCAAAGAGTGAGCTCTGAAGTACATGTAAGTCCTTCTGCTTTCAAATTACTATTATCACTGCTTTGCAGGGCCAGCTTGCTTGCTTCAGATGTAATTAGAATGTACCTTTGTTTAATTAAAACCATGTTAAAAAGATATAGAGAAATGTCATTAAATGTATTCAGGCTATAGCTGCTTGAATCATTCGCAACAAAAACAATTCGATCTGATATCCAATTTTAGGCATTATTTTTTCAGTAGATTCATGCATATTTTAATTCTTTGCTGCTGTGTTCTTCTGTCATTTAAACATAAAATGTAGTTTACCAGGGTAACTGGACATTTTATCACCAGACATTTCTGCCAGATCCCAATTTTTTCAAGGTTTAATGATCCTAGGTTCACCAGTCATTGAAATGTTCATCAGTCATTGAAGCCTTAACTGCAGCTTTCATTGAAAATGCAATCATAGTTGTTAACTCTACGTTTAAAAGATGTTCTAATATGCTGCACAAAGAAATAAAGAAGTAAGGCTATCAGTTCCAAATAGACAGGCTACATACATCTCCTGCATCAATAATTCTGCATAATTTTACTTATCTCAGACTTCCTTTCTTGAATATGCATTTTTATATAAGGCTGTGAGTCTGTGACAATTTTGGCAAAGGTCCCCTTCCCAACAATGCTTCAAGAGGCATCTTTACTACAAATGTCATCCAGAAGACAGGTCAAGGGTCCACCAGCTTGACAAAGTCATTACCCAGTTCATTGTAGCTCAAAAGTATAATTGGGAGAGGTCTATTAAGCCCAGCCAAACCAAGGTTCCAAATTCCTACTTTTCCAGCAATTATGGAAGGCCTTCCAAGCATAGATGTCTTTCTTTAGATAGTTTTTAATGATCACTTTTCCCTGCAAAACAGAGAAACAGCACTCTGGTAGAGTAATTGAGTAATACATCTTCAAAGTAATGTACTCTGATAATCACAGCTAGCTGGGAGCCATGCTAGTACACTGCTGCCATTTGTCTTCTTTTATCAAGACCATTGTTACTGATTTTCAACACTTAATTTTGTTTAATTATTGAAGAAAAAAAAAAACCTCACCACAGTTCAATAGTATGCCATTAGACAGACATCTTGAGCATATTAGAATAACTTTCCCTTGCATGTTCTCTAATGCTCACTTTTTCTTCCACATATACATGCACGCATGTATGCACATAAACACCTAGCAAAACATGCATATCTTGAAAACCAGTGGAAAGGTGAATGCTGGATTCTGAAGCATTGCTGGGCAAGCCAACTGAAACAAACAAACAAAAAACTGTTTTCTATGGACAGAGAAAAAAAAAATAAAATTAAGTACAATGTGTCCTGTTGGTAAAACTGATACGGAAGGGAAGAGGAGTCGGGAAGATTCCTCTCCCTCTTCAGAAACAATGCAAGAGATAACATACAGTGAAAAGAAAGGTGGGTGAATGCAACAGTATTAACAATCTTGGAGATTGTAACCAGAATGCAAACAGCCAGATCTTCAACTTCCTTTCACCTATAAAGATGTATTAAATGAAATACTTTGGGAAGATTAGAACAACCTGGGTTAAATCCAGTCTGAAGCACTGTACAACTGTTACCTGGATGAACAATTATACCATTACCCAAAATTTAAATTAAAATATTTTACATTCAGATTCAATGGGTTTTGAAAAGTTAAGATGAAATGCTAGACAAATTTTCTTCTAAGAAAAATTTTCTGAAATAGTAGTTTTAAATGGAGAATATGAAAATAATCATCACCTTAAACAACACTGCTCTGAGAATACTTCGTTTTTAAGAGGATGCAAATGGTATTGACAAAAGTCCATTAACTTACTTTGTTATGTAGCCTGTATTGTTGGTCCTATTGGAAGTGCCAGTGGAAGGTTTCTCTACTGTGAATTAGTCCATTAACTTCAGTAAGATGCTAGATGCAAAGATAATTTTTCTCTACAGATCATTGTCCTCTACAGCAAAATGAAGTTACATATCTACAGAAGTTATATATCTACAGAATTATATATCTACAGAAGTTATATATCAGACCCGTCTTACTCATAGAGACACAATCTACTGGATCATAACCTAGGTACTGCTTTCTGCTAGTCAAGTGCCCTGTTTTAGTTATTTCTGTAGCTTGAACAATTAGTTTACTATCACATAAAAAAACTCATAAAATTTGTAGTGTTTCAGGTCAAAAGAGAACAGGGAAAGAAAGTTTATATGTGAGAACATTTAAGATTTCAAAGATTGTAATATTGGCAGCTTACAGGGAGGAGAGTACTGACATTTCAGACATGAGCTATTGAAAACACTGTTCCTGAAATGCACAGAATGAGGTGTAGTTTCCAATTAGTACTGCCGATCAGCCACTTAATTCTTTCAGTTTCACCATTGACTCAGTAAGCTTAGCAATGTGGCCAAGGACTTAGGGCGCTGACGGGGAATTCTATGCTGCATCCTTGAACTGGAATCTCTAACTTTTTTATCTATTCTTTTAGTGCTGACTTAGTTGGTAACAGCACTAAATAGGCACAGGTAAGGTACACATCTCTCGTAAACTTTTCAAGTAATGCTTTTGTATTTTGTAGCCAAAATATCTTCAACCATCTCTTCAGGTTGGATGGGGCTTTTTTCAGTCTTTTAGTAATACTACTGTTATTAAATGAGAATCGCAGGAAACATTTTTCAAGGACATGATGGGACAAAACCATCTTCAAGAAGCCTGTGGTGGCAAAGTTTAGCTTAACAGACAGCAGACAAATGAACATACCTGAAATACGGACTTGAATGTGTATAAACAGACTGGTCCTAAAGCAATACCAGGATGTGCAGCAATGGAACAGACATAATGTACTAAATTGGGGCCTTTCACAGTTAGCTAATTCCCTGTTTCTGGTCAAATCTACTTGGTGTTTTATCATGGATTTACAGACATCAAAGTCAAAGTGATGTCATAATGGCATGTTTTCAAGTATTAATCTAGCAATAATAAATATTCTACTTTGATCTTCACTGTTGGAAAGACAAGTGATATACATACCAGACAAAGTTTCATCAGCTGTATCACTTGTCATAAATCCCAGATGCATTTCAAGATGATCGGAAATGGTATCTTGGGAAACTGAGACTTCTTTCGAGGTTAGAACCAAGCAAGTTTTACATCTTCCAGCTCCATGTGGATGTCTTAGATCCCTTAGGAAGCCTCACATGTTACTGGATGTCTGCATGTGGGAAACTGATCTGAGTCCTTGCTCTCTGGATGGATAGCTGTCTGAGGCAATTTATCAGCTAGTATTACAGTTTAGCTCTTTTCATTATTTTATTCCCTTTTCTAAAGGATGTGCTTCCTGTTCAAATACAAGTGCTGTTCAAAGTCCATTAAACCAGATACACAGGATTGTCACAGAGGCCTCAAAGACCTTTCTCTGAGCAGATTTCCTGTTGCCAGGACATCTGAACCAGCAAGCTGTGAGAAGAGCTTTTTGCAGACTCCTGTAAGACCATTTCTGAAACTCTTTTTCCTAATTTAACTGTTTTTTGACATCTCAGCCTTGGAGGCAACTAAAAAAGCTCAGGTGGAGGCTAAGGCCAATCTCATTGTTTGTCATTCCTCAATTTTACAGCTGTTGAATTCTGTTAACTGGACCTCCTCTCGCCTTTCCCACTTTAACAAAAAGATACATAACCTGACAAGACAATTCTCACTTGAACAAAGTCAGAGGGGACTACTGTATTAAAGTCTTGATTCCCCTAAAAAAACTTAAAAGCATATTCAGATATGGGTGTTATAGTTGAAGCAAAAAGTAACAGGGCTGGATGTTAGAAGCTTTTTCTACCCTTCTACCCCTGTATTAAACTAGTCCTCTTTCCTATCAGTACAGTGGCTTTAAATCCTTTTGTTAGAGAAGCTCTGAAACAGTGCTTGCACTATTGAACGGCTCCTTTTAACATTATGTTTTTCTTCACCTAACAAACATTTGCACTGCTATATAGCGTTTAAGTACTTAAAGCATACACCATACTTTATGTGAAGATCAGTTACAGATTGCAAATGTCAAGCATTATTACATAGCTTTGTATTTTTATTTTCATCTCTTGCATAACATAAAACAACTGTTTTAAATTTTACCTTCTTCCTATAAAAAATTAAGACTGAGCTGGAGATAAAACATGGCAACATATAATTGCGCAGCATGACCATTGATGCATGACAGATCTGGTAATACAAATGTCTAACATCTGCTAATATAGTTGAAGACTGCTCAGTTATTAACAAGCCTTGAAAAATGACTGAAACTTGAGAAAAATAACTTTTACTATGACAGCAAACATGATAGCATTTTGTGTTCAATCCTAGTAAAGTCCTCTTGCCTCACAGCAAATTGATAAAACACATTCTGTCTTAGTGCTAAGGTCAAACAAGATAAATATCTCTGACTTGCTGCTAACATTAAAAACATTGACATTAAACTGCTGAACTGACAAGAATATAATATTTGATTCTGTATGTTTCATGTAAGCAAATTCAACAACTTCATATTCTTGGCATATGATTGCCTGTAGTAATAATAGCTACATGTTAGTACTTCAAATTCTGATAATGATAGTGTCAGAAAATCAATTTGTAGAGCATTACAATAAAGAGGAACTCAAACCAGACTGTAAAATCTTCGTGTCAAAAGGTATCTTTTTAACTGCTTGACTGCTAGTCGCAGGCTATTACTGTGCTGAGCCCCTTCAGCACTGCTCCAGCCCAACCAAGCTGCCAGGCATCGGAGAGTTGTGGATGTACAGACTTGGCCACTGAGTGTAATTTTTTGTATCACTATAAAACAGCAACAGGCTTCACACTGGGCTTGAAGTAGGTGAGGTATGGTAAGGTACTAAAATAAACTCTAGCAGATCCCAAGACAGTGAAGGCAGAAAGCAGCCATGTCATGCTCCTCCCAGGAAAGCCAAGGGAGAAACTTCCACTGACAGCACTGTCCTTCCTGCCAGGCCTGTCTAAGGAGAAGTGAAATAACCACAAAGAGCAGGTGGAACAGTAGGAAAGGATTATTTTTCACATATTTCAAAGTTGGAACTGTTATTAATGAGTTTATTAATGTGACTGCAAAAACTTCATGTGTACTGGCTATAAATGCTGTGTTTATAGGATGTTCCCTCTGCTCATGAGAAGATGCCACAGTATCTATCGATGACTTGATATAGGCATCCATCTTCTCAAAATTGAAAGCTTACCTACCCATGAGGTTAAAATCCAGACCATCATAGAAATCCTTGGGTTTTTTTTATATTATTTCTGATTATAGTATCATGTTGAAGTAGACTACTGATCTTTAAGGAAAAGAGAATGGCACGAGATAGCACATTCTGAAAGTACCCTCGACCCTTCCCTGTTTTATGACGCTGCCTGCTGTTGTTCACTTTTGAAAATGATACTACTCCACATTACAACAGCATAATACTCAGTGGTGTTTACACTGTTTAATGTCGTAAACAAGCTCTAACTCCTAAGCATGCCAGTGTGGCTCTGCTAGTGAATTTGGCTTTAAGAGCAAAACAACTGAAATCTTTACATGTTAAATCTATAAGCAAGGGACAAATTTCCAACTAGTCTGCAGCACTCAGCATAAATGTGACAGGGATTTATTTCTTCAAGTGAATCTTCATGGTGCCATTTGAATCTAACCAGGTACACTGGAATATCTAACTTGACCTCACTGTAATTTTTCTTTATGACATAAATGTTTTTTTTTAAGAACCACCTGCCTCCAGACAAGCCTTGGAAAAAAAGTTGAAAAAAACTAATAGTAAAAATACTTCAGACTTTGAGACAGCATGTGGCAACTTGTATGAAAATGAATTGTTAACAAAATTAAATTACTGTAGGAAAAATATCATTATAAATGTAATTCAGTGTCATTATAAAATAGCTTGTCAGTAGCACAGAAAACAAAACCTGACATTTTCGGAAATAATCGTTTGTATTAAATGTATTTTCTTTTCAGAGCTACTGAAAAGTTGGAGAAAAAATGTCTACTTCTGTCAGTGTGTCTTTTAGGCAAATATAAAACTCTTGATATTTTTATATGGTTGAACTAGACTAACTATAAAAGAACCAAACAGCAGTTATATGAGGTAGGTGGATTTGCCAAAATTATTAACATTAATTTGGTCGTGGAATAAACTGCAAAATACTTATTGTACAGAAAAAAATAATGTAGTAATGGTAGTTTCTATACTGAGTTTAATGAAATGAACTTGCACTGTAAATTACCCTTTTTTTCAAGAAACCTATTTACTTTTTATTTTTCAAATTTCAGAATTTTTTTAAATGGTAAGTTACCGTTTGTCTTTTTATGAAATTGATAGATTTTTATAGTGGGGACTTTTTTGTCCAAATCAACTATTTTTTTAAATGTATATCTAAAACTTAAAATTTTGAATCCTTAAGAGAGTATCACAGAAACAAACAAACAAAATCACAACGAAAGTGATTAGTAACTCCAGGACTCACACCACTTAAATTTTGATCCTTTCATTGAAAGACAGTCTAATGATTGTAATTCCCACTCTATTAACACTCTCTTTCTTATCTAAAGTAGCTTTAAAATGTTCTCTATTTTCTAACTCCCACTAAATTAGTTACCACAATGGA
>NW_009926739.1:22374-25977 GCF_000696875.1 Nestor notabilis
GTTCTTATAATGTTGAATTTTGAAGAGTTTAATTTTATTTGTTAAATGCATGAATAACACTTCATTTTTACAGAGTGGTAGTAACTACAAGGAGTAGGAAGGGAATACTAATAAAAATCTTGAAGCATACTTTACCATACCTAATAACCCCAAGCATCTCAGTCTGTCATATCAATGAAAAATGATGAAAACCTGTCTACCTGTTATATTACACCGTACCAGGGTGGCCAATAATGTATGCAACGATTAATCAGATAAAGTGTGTCATTTATAGCAGTAATTTTGCTGTAATTTTAAAGTCTTTACTTAATCTGTCACCCTGCACTGAATTCAGCAAATTCTCTGGGGTATTGGCAAATTTATGAGAATTAGCAATAGCTTGTGGGTATCTGTGTTCTTTAATCAGCAGGTTAGATCTCTAGTGACCAAAGGCTTTTTTGGTAGCTAATAGAAAGAAATTCTCTGACTGGTTTGAAATGAGTGAAACACTGGTGGTCTTTGCAATGTTCTAAACAGGTCACAAAAAATACAAATGTTTTCTTTCCAGCTTCCCAGACTACAACTTAAACACTCTCACAGCAGTTTGAGCCAGATTAGCTGAATAAAACCAGCTCATCACCATGTAGGTGGTTTGTGAGAGACAATATGCACCTGCTCATACTAGTCAGGGCTCCCTTATCTTCCCACACATCTAGCAAATCTATGACTACTCATTCAGAGTGTGTGCACAAATGAATTCAAAAAATATATAGTTTGCTGATTACTTCTTACTTTCAGCCAAAACAAACTACATTTATTATTAAGCTTAAAAAAAAAAAAGTTTTTGAAAAAGACATAACATTGCCTTAAAACTTAACTCCTCCTTGAAATTATTTTTTGAAATTACAATTTCAAATTCATTTTCTTGGACCAGAAAAACAATTACATTATAACCCTCTTCACATAGTATTTTGACATATTCAGTTTTCACACTTTAAAAAAAGATATGCTAAATAAAATGTAGCAGCTTAGTGTCTTCTGGATACACCATTTGCAGTAAATATTTAGTTTGAGTTTATGAACTTTCAAGGTAAATACTGAAGACGTAACGTATTTTGAATTGAAACTGTGATGACATTTGCCTGTCAAACTTTACCACCTTAATATTCTAAAAAGAAGACTAAAGAAAATTTAAGCCATTTTCATATTTCTAGATGACTTAAGTTCGACTGCTTCTTCATATTCATATCACTTTCTCTCCCTTCTCCACAGATATTATATTTTTCTATCTTACCTGTCTCAATGAATGTTCCCCTATTCCCACAGATATGCGACTTCATACCTCACCTACATTTTTTCATTGTGTCAGTCTGTCCTGGCTTGTCTTTTACCTTTGTAAATTATAGCTAAACCCAGTAATTTTGTCATTTTCTCAACTGGGCCTATATTGTGATTAATTTCTAATCCTGAATGATTTAGTACAGCCAGTGATTTTTTGACTTATGGCAGCCAGAAAGAATTCACAAAACACAGAAAACCTGCTCATAATTAGCATAACTGCATGTATACAAAAGTTTGAGATATTTTCCAGTTTTACTCTTCTGGGTTTAATTTGTTCAGTTAATTACTTTATCTGAGGTATATTACAGCCAGGTTATATAAAGTTTTGTGACTTTTGATTTAGCAAAAGACTTCTCAGGTTTGGTGTTCTCTTTGATGGTAACCAGTTGTGACTAAACTAGTATCAAACAGTCATGGCATGGTTTATTAGAGAAGCATTAACAGTCAGACTGAGTCCCAGCAGTTTACTTCAAAGCATGCTAGAATTTACTGAAGACATCATCTAACTTACAGGCATAGACATGCCCTTATAACCTGTTCGTATCATTTCCTTTTTGCAGCCAGTGTTGATTGATCAGTGGGACATAACAGTAAAAGGTAGCTATTTATCTAAGCTGTCTACAGTTTGCTCTTTCTTTAGAACGGTGATGGCATGTGCTGGCGAAGATCTCTCTTCTCCCCAGATTCTCTAAAAACATGTTCAGTTCAAATCAAGGTTTTAAATTGAGTAATATTCCCCTTAAATCATCAGTAATCACAGTTTACTGAACAGTATTAGCAATATTTTCAAAGTTTGATATACCCTGATAGTACGTTGTTCTCTTTAAAGTAGTTTTCACAACAAATATGGATTGAGACACTCCTGAAAGACACAGGTGTTACTTGCTAATTATTTGTTTATGGAAGAAAAAGCAGGTAGAGTAAAGGATAATGGTATGTTTAAGGTCTTATGGATGCTCAGTAGGACTTAAGATTTCTGGTTAAGCCTATTATTAGCCCTTTGGACAAGATCCTTTTTTAACAGCTTTAGCTTCTTTCTATCACCGTTTTTTTCAGTAGAGTGTGTGTGTGTTCCTCATAGTTGCATGTGCTTCAAATTTTTTGAATGTTGCAAACTGGATGACAAGTTTGTTTAAATATCTTATTTCACTACAGTACTATAAAAGGGTATACCATAAGGTTCTCATGCAGGAACTTCTGTTACAGAAGCAGTGACTGCACCAATCATGAGTTAATGATTAAGTTTCTGTAGAAAGTCAGCCTCTTAACAATGAAGACTGATGCCAGTGGTTGAATTTTAAAATTAGTATAAAAATTATCAAATATGTAGCTCTCAAGCTAATCTGGACAATTAAGGATGTGAATGCACAACACAAGATAGCAAAGGGATTTCTTGTAAGTTGAACTTCTTCATTCTGAGTCAGCATTACACCATGAGAAAATAATAAAACATCCAAATATGTCAGAAATGGCCAAATGACACAAAATTCTAACGGATGAGAACATGTAACAAGATTTAGCAATAACCTCTTTAGCCACTGAGGTAATTAGACTCCTGACTGATTTCTAATTTACTGAACCAGAAACAGCCCATTTGATTGCCAGTGAATAAACACCCCAGCACTTTCAAGGAACAAAACCTGAGGTTATGGAAGATAGGCATCTAGGCAGAATGATGCAACTTTTGTCAGGTTAACAGACTTGTATTGAAAACTTACATTCTATGCATTCACAGTAGGTATTTGGCTTTCTATAATGCTATTTTAATTGTCCTCTTCCTCGTTTGTTGTTGTTGGTTTGTTGTGTTTGTTTGTTTGAACAGTTCCCAGCTTCCGGAATTAATGCCCTTCTTTCCTGTATGCGCTATGATGGACGCTTGGGGCCCCTGCACAGCTTGGGCCAGGGTTAAACAGTCCAGCTCCCTGTCAGCTTCCCTCACATCTTTTAGCTACTGAATGTCCCGCAGCTCACCCCTGGTGCAGGAAGACCCCCACCAGGGCGCACCGACTGCAGCCCTGCCCATTGCGCACCCTCGGCTCAAGAGACCAGTGGAGGCATTTTCCACGCTCCGAGGTCTGCGCTGCAGCCTCTCCTCTCATCGGTTCTGTCTAGTGCCGACGCTGCCACCGCCGGTGCAGCCAGAGCACAGCTCCCAGAGCTGGTCCTGGCCCTGGAGCAGGTGATTACCACGCCGCCCGCCCGCTCGCCCATTCACCCTGCCCGCCCATTCACCCTGCCCGCCCATTCACCCTGCCTGCCCTGTCTGACGCCCCGCCCTCCCTC
>NW_009926739.1:26094-26402 GCF_000696875.1 Nestor notabilis
GGTGGTTCCCCCGCTCCGGTGATTGAAGGCGTCCTCTCTGGAGATACTCACCTCGGCAAATGATCCTTGCAAGGGGTTTGGACTAGGTGACCCTTAAAGGTCCCTTCCACTTCTAACCATTCTATGATTCTACAGTTATAAACCAAAATATTTTTCTTCCATTTTCTTCCATTTTTGGATTTAGTCTGAGAACAGTGCTGATAACCCCGCCCTCCCTGGGGCGTGGTTTACCCCACCGCCCCCTGTGAGTACGTGCGTGCGTCAGCGGAGCTGCTGGCTCCTGGCCAAGGCTTGTCGAGAGCTCGAGG
>NW_009926739.1:26677-27822 GCF_000696875.1 Nestor notabilis
GCTTGCGCCGGTGAGAACTGAGGCTCCTGGACGCGGTGTTTCCCCCGCTCCGGTGATTGAAGGCGTCCTCTCTGGAGATACTCACCTCGGCAAATGATCCTTGCAAGGGGTTTGGACTAGGTGACCCTTAAAGGTCCCTTCCACTTCTAACCATTCTATGATTCTACAGTTATAAACCAAAATATTTTTCTTCCATTTTCTTCCATTTTTGGATTTAGTCTGAGAACAGTGCTGATAACACACCAATGTTTTAGTTGCTGCTGAGAACTGTTCAGTCTCATGCTCTGCCAGTGAGGGGGAGCATAGGAAGCGGGGAGGAAGCAGAGACGGGACGCCTGACCCAAACTGGCCAAAGGGGTATTCCATACCACAGCACGTCATGTCCAGTATAGAAACCGTGGGGAATTGGCTGAGAGCAGCCAACTGCTGCTTGGGGACAAGCTGGGCATCGGTCAGCAGGTAGTGAGCTACTGGTTTGTGCATCATTTGGGGCTTTGGGGAGCAAAGGCTTCATTCCTTCCTCGGTTTCCTATATTGCTATATTTATTATCATTATTATTTTACTTTTATTTCAATTACTAAATTGTTTTTATCTCAGCCCATGGGTTTTTATCTTTCATCTGATTTCCCCCCATCCTGCTGGGGATGGGGGAGAGGAGCAAGCAAGAGACTCTGTCTCTTGCTCACTAGGCTTAAACCACAACCAGCAGGTAGTGTCCTCAAAGTGAAAATTATTAAGGCACAGACTGAGAGTATGATAGGACTGGATTCACTGTGTTGTTTCTCTGCATGTACCTCAATGTGAAATTCCTAATATCCAGATGAACTGTCTCAGCAATTGGGCAAGGTAAGCTGTGCCTATACAGTACATCTACTGCATATGGAAACATTGGACTTATTATGAATGCATAACACAGCCATTCTGCCACTAGTAGGCCTGATGCTTCTTGAAAATACCAGATGTCCAACACGTCCCCAAAGGACTGCACACATGCATAGCCCAGTTGTAAAAAACATACTTAGCTAGTCCAATATTTCCTTCAGTATATTAGCTTTAAAAACCTGTTTAATCTTCTTTAATATTTGGCAGTATCTGCTTCAATGTAAATTTAAGTACTTCACACAGTATGAAACAGTGTCAGCAG
>NW_009926739.1:27853-30314 GCF_000696875.1 Nestor notabilis
ATTACTCACCCAGAATGCGAAGCTAGGGGACTCATAAGAAGTTTCATGTTCATGCAAGCATAGAAAAGAACTGGAGCTGGGACTCCCACAACCTAAGACATTTCTCTACATATTTAACATAGGTAAAAGGTTTGTTAACCATGTCATTCTGTTCATTTTGCAAATGAAATTATTTAGCTGGTGCATTCAGGCAGAATCTGTGAGCAATTTATGACTTACTAAATCCACATTTTTCTTCAAGTATTCGTAAAATTAAGGTCTAGAGCTATGTTAGAGTGAGATTGTGAAAAAAATTAGACTCATTCAGAGCTTAAGAGATGTATACCCAATTGCTTCTAACCAATACAGTCTTATGCCACAACCTTGGCCAAATCTTTTGATTGTTTTGTTGTAAAAAGGCTGGATCCTGTAGCTGCCTTCTCCATGTATCTTTGCTTCATACGTAACCTGTAGATGGCAAGTAGAGATTTGCCTCAGTGAATTCATATTTTATTTCCCTTTTATATGCAATAGTGCATGTGTCCTGGAAAACGTGTTCCATTTGTACCTGACTGTCCATGTGCATGAATGCAGGTGGCAAGCCAGTCCAGTCTTCTGTATAATTCAGGGCTTGTTATACTGCACAAATATGAGGAACTTGGGCACAGTGTTATTCTGCAAGATCTTGATTAATGTGGTTTTTAACTCACAAGTTTTTGCAGGAATAAATGCTCAAAGATTGCAAAATACTCCTAAATCTCAGTAGTAAGGCGCTATACTTACATTTCTACATTTTTACAGAAACTTACATTTCAACATAGTTTTTTAAAGTTGTGAAATTACAGAGCACTTTCCTACATCACAGGTCAGAACATAAATACAGCAGAACACAACTATACTAAAATACTTAATTCAAGAAAGCACAATAGTAAGGAGAGTCACAATAGATTAAATAATCCACGATAATTGTTGGTTTCTTTTTTCCTGAAAAAAAAAAAATTCCAGTGTTTCAAATTACAATAAATTTCTATGCAGCTGTACTCACTATGGCTGATATAAAACAGCAATTGATAGCAAATTGTATTGACAGACCTTGTGTGAATATAATTACATCAACTAACAAAGGTTCTGAGTAAATTAATCATGCTATAATGGCATTTCTAATTTACAACACTCTACTATAAGAAAAAGAGAAACCATCACATTTTTTAATTAATACATTTTAGCTCTTCTTTTTACAATTGCTGAATTACATCACTTAAATTAATTGAATTTTAGCTCTTCAATTAGTATTACACAGAATTTTAATTATGCAGCAAATGCAGATACAGCAGCACCTACGTTTTAAATAGCATTATATTCCAATTTCTTTGTGAAGGCTGCACTCCATATGCTAAGACAATAAATTCTCCCACTCAAGCTAGATAAAACAGCCAAAGAAGAAATTAAATACTTAGTTTTACATAACTTCAGGACAAAAGACCCTGAGGTTCTTGTAAGCTGACAGCACTGACTCTCAAAACCACATGATGGTACATCATTTTGACATTTCAAAAACACAAACACATTCAGGGTTCTTTGGGCCTTTGAAGCAGAAAGGGAGAGGAAACCAGTGGTCCATAGGCACCCATTTGCTAATCATGCATTTAATGTGGCCAAAACTAAACACAGACCACAAAACTGAGACTGAAGTTTTGTCCTTAATCTGAGCTTTGGCCTGCAGATGGAGAGTGTTGTCTGTTGAGAATCCCAGGACTCATTCAGTTTCCTTAGCATAGACTTCCAGTGTCATGTGTGTGCCAGAATGTGCCTGCTTCCCCCCCTCCTCCAGCTGCTGTTGGAGGCAAGTGTGTGCCTCCCGCAGGTCCTGAGCCATATCTGCCATCACCAGGCAGTTGACTTGAATGCACTTGGACATCAAAAATTACATGGACGTTTGTGGGCAACTGACTTGAATTTCATCTATTAGCAGAAGTTTGTTAAAGTACATCGAGTTAATTTTTCAGCCACTGATTCATGGGGTTTCTGGTCCTTTTTCATTTATTTACTTTTTTACTTTCTTCATATTCCATTTAGTTTAGATCATCTCTTGATCTTTGTCCCCAGACTTTGCTATGGATTCAGATAGAAAATAACCAGCATTAGGTCATCCTGCCCCACAAGAGCAGTAATTTAATTAGGGAGCGGGGGGGGGGGAAGACAAGTTAATTTTAACTTTAAACCCATCTCCACCATATTGACCTCTATTGCAGCACTAAAGAGTGCATAGAAGTTTTTGTCACAATTACTAGTTCCTTGCATTTCTTTATGTCCTGAGAGCTGCCTGGAAGAAGGACGAGGTCAGTTGGGTGGCTGTGATGCAGTCTTCTGGTCAGACAGATGTGTCCAAATTCTATATGTTGTCAAAACTAGGACAGCTCTTTTCCTGACACTGAAATTGTGAAAACAGTATTTTTTTTTTCCAAAGACAACATCTGAATTG
>NW_009926740.1:0-88010 GCF_000696875.1 Nestor notabilis
TTTTATCTTATTTTATTTTATTTATTTTATTTTTTCCATATATTCTCCACTTTTCATTTACCATGCCTTCATGTATTTTTCCTATCTACACTTCCCATCATCAAAACTCACTTTCACTTACTCTTTATGCACATTTTCAGTATTTTAAAAGACCCCTTCAGTCTTTTTTACTTTTTTTTTCCTATCTCTTTCCTTTTTTCCCCATGTTCTGTTTCTGGATGCAATACGACCTTTAGACTTTGATTCTTTTCAGCTGGATTCTCTTTTCTGTCATGTTCCTCTTCACTCTGTTGTGTTAAACGTTTTACTCTGCCCACCTTTTTCCATGGTTCATCCAACTACAATCTCCCTTCCTCTTCCTCTCCCTTTGCTTTTCTTTTGCTGTCTTACTCCTGTTCTGCATTCCCTCTGAATGCCATTATTCTCATTATTTTTTCTTACCTGTTTTGTCTCTTTATTCTTCTGTCTTAGTCAGCTGAATTCTCCCCATCCTAATTGCACATCAAGTGCATGTGTACTTTTGGGCTCATTGTTTTTCTCATCTGTTCAGGGACAAGGTGAAAAGGACTTGCAGTGACAGACCACTGCCTGGCCAAGAATTTTTGCCACTGCAGTCAGATCTAGCTATGGCTGCAGTTAGGTGCTGCAAAGTTGTGTTTTCCAGTACAGCTGGTTAGAATAATGTCTTATAGCCTAACTGAATTCAAGATCCTCTGCTTACTGGTTTCCATTATAAGTTGATTCTGGTTTTCTCTCTCAAAGACTTCATTATTCCTCGTTGTTAACCATGGAGTCTATACATACATCATGAATGCACCGAATGTCTTCATTCAATTTAAGTGCTTGAAACTGAATCAAGTTTCAAGCTACTAATCAGTAAGCATCAGAGTGAGCATATGACACAAGACAGTTTTTAAGGACAGGGACACCCAGTTATGAGTGAAAAAATGTTTCTTAAAAATGTTTCATAGTACTCTTGCTGACCTGATTGCTCAGTTCTGAGCCTCATTTAAGACATACAAAGTATCTTCAAAAAAGACCTAAGCCTGGAAGCTGCAATTTCAAACTCAAGTGGAAGCTAACTGTGTGTAAGTAAATGAAAACCTTGAGTTTACAGCCTCTGATATATATTCCAGTGATCTCTTCCCTTGCTAACATGTATCTGTGGTGCAAGTGCTAACTAGTTTTCTTTCAAGTTGATTAACCAATGTTATAATCACTAAATGAATAAAAATTGTTATTAATGTCTGCCCAGCATGGTTTTTACTGTATGATGTCTGATAAAGTTCAAGCCTCAAAGCTCACACATTATTTCCAAACATACCAAATCATTAGGACAAATCCCCCTACAAGCTTGGTTTTCTTTTATTTAGACCATCATTGCCACACTACCACTAATATTTGCTTATTTATAAATTCACATAGAAAAGTTGGAGATAATCTTCTATGACTACAGGCTCTTTACTGAATTTTTCATTTTGGCTATTTGTTCTTTATTAATTGAGGTTGCTGATTAGCCTCTAGCACAAGGCATTGTCTTTGCTCACCAGCCAGACAACTGATCAGACAATGAGAGATAATGCGTACAAATAATTCAGCTGTGCTCATACAGCGGGTGAGTGAGTTGCAACACATAAGGATACAGCTTCATTCCCATCCCGTTTGAAGGCTTCATGGGTGAACACCTCTTTCTCTTCCTTTGTTGTGCCCCTCAAAGAAAAACGTTGGAGCTCTTTGGCTTGTTATTCATGTAAATGTTTTTAGCTCAAAGGAGAAGGGTTTGTTTGTTTTTTTTTTTGTCGCTGCCTGAGTGTATCAGAAGAGCCTTTGTTAGGGTGAGGATACTGGCCTAGACAGAAGCTAGAATCGGCTGTATCAGAGTGCATTATGGATTAAATTGCCTTCTCAAGCCAAAGTATGTGTCCCGAAACCCAAGACTTTAACCCCTTCCAGCAATCTTTGCCTTAATGTTTATTATGGTAGCTCTCAATACTTTCATGAGTCAATTAAACTGACACAGGGGAAATAGAGATGAGATTTTAGGCAGAAGTTCTTCCCTGTGAGGGTGGTGAGGCCCTGGCACAGGGTGCCCAGAGAAGCTGTGGCTGCCCCACCTCTGGCAATGTTCGGCGCTTGAGCAACCTGGTCTAGCGGAAGGTGTCCCTGCCCATGGCAGGGGTTAGAACTGGATGAACTTTAAGCTCCGTTCAAACACAAACCAGTCTGTGATTCTGTGATTTAAATATCAGCTCTCTGAGTCTTGCTAACAGTCTGCCACTATTCAAGAAGCTCTAGCTTCTGGGTTGGTTGTTTTTGAAGTTCAGTGGTACAGCTATCATTGAACTGCATTTTTGGGCACTGTAGCAACTACCCTGTGTTGAGCACTGGTGTGTGGTGAATGGTATACGTGCTTAGCTGAACGTAAAATGAAGTTAAGATTCCAGTTTTTAAAGTATTTCTGATTAGTGCAGTGATGTAGCCCAAAGAGTCCCAGAGACAGAATCGCCAATGAAACAAATCTATCTTAATTAATATATTGCAGGTAGACCAACTGTAAATTTGGATTACACTGGAAGCATACTTTTCAATGTATTAGACTTATAAAACACTAATGGGACTGTACAGGGACTGTCATATTTCCACTTGCTTCTCTCTCTCTTTGCTCAGCAGGCTGCTAGCCACCCCTAATTAAGGCAAATAAACTCTACTTTCTCTAGGGTTGTTCTAAGTGTGTGTGTTGTTGCTAAAGCAGCATGGTGTGGTTCGGTGGGGCCGGCAGAGAAACCAGACCAGGCTCTTCGAGACATAAGGATGTAAGATATGACTTGCCCTTAGCTGAGGACACGTCACCATGCCAGTATGAGGTGAATTCAGAGAAAAGGTTAAAAGAACCTGCGGAGACTCCTCCATCTGTGAAAAAGCCACTTTTCATCTCCCCTCACTTTTTCTTTTTCTCTCTCCCCTTCTCCCTTCCTCTCCGCATCTTGCTCTGGCTCCCCTCCCCAGCCTGCAGCTGGTAATAGTTTATGGGGCATGTTTGCTGTGTTAAAGCCTTGTTAAGGCTGTTTCAGCTGCTGGGTCTTTGAGAGGTCAGTGTCAGGACTGTTTTACTGTGAACCCTTGATGTGCAGGGTAAAGCTGGGGACAGGTAGAGCTTCTACCCTTCTAACACCACAGGGAGCCAAGCTGCTGCAGGCACCCCCTCCTGCAGCGCTGGGCAATAAAAAATAATATGTTTCTGGTCAGAAGTAACTAGGGCAACTTAAAGAAGCACTTATATTAATGGACTAGACGTAACATCACCAGCACTGTTTGGTATTTCTCAATTCAGCTTGCTAAGGTTGCAGGTGTTAAAGAGCTGTTGAATGCTGTTATCTGTGCAATGTTGGCAGGTAGCAAAAAATCATTCTGCAGCTCGTTAAATAAACGTGAAAATAGGAATATACAATTAAAAATATAAAATATTAGTGTAGTTGCAATTCTGGCATTGCGTAAGTGGTGTCTGGGTCTGCCAGGCTTCTCACACAAACAGATAGTATTAGGAATAAGTCTACAGCTGGGCTTGAAAAGGCAGGATTAAGATGTCATTTCTCAGTTATTTTCTAATAGAAGTTGTTAATATATATATATTAAGCTGTGAGAAAGAAAGAAAACAAAAATCTATTTAGAGGCCAGATGCAAAAAAACCCCCAAAAAATCCATTTACATTCATGGTATTTCTAGCACAGACGGGAAAAAAAGGTGACTCAAACCACAGCATTTTCCCTTCTTTCCTTTTCTTGCTAGGTTTAACACGCAGGTTGAATAATAAATTTTTGCACTCAAATTGGCTGTGAGGTTAATCATAGGCCAGGCTTGTTTACGGTTTTGAAATAACAGCTTTATTCACTGCCTACATTTTTAAAGATCTGTTTATTTCATAACACATAATTAAGGAAAATTAATTCTCATTAGTTATTTATTAATGAGGAATGCATAAGAACCATTGTAACATTTATATTGTGATCAGTGTATACATGTATATCCTGAAAGGTAAGAATGCGGCTAATACACAAAATAAGTTAATAGGATCTCTGAAAGTCTTCTACTGGATCTGTTTTTAATTTTAGAAATCAATGTTTCACTTTCAGAAATGAAACTGCAGATAGAATCAGGCATTTGAAAAAATCTGTATTTTCATAACTTCACGTTTTGCTTATTGAAGATGTTTTATTTTGTCACGTAAGCATCCCAGCCATGCATATCATCTGTTCATGAGAAAAGAAAGGTGTAATTGCCTTTAATATGAACATAACATAATCCTTCACTTTCTCCTAAATATCCATGAGATGTAAGTTAAATTTGGCAGCAGAAGTACAGCCATGACCCAGACCTTGTGAGGAAAAGGCAAATTCTGAGAGATAAGCCTGACAGTGTCCTTTGAACCCCAGCAGACATCGGCTCAAATGCTATGTTATCAAAATATATTCTGCTTCTAGGGATGGGCAAACAAAATACTGAAATTTGCTGAGCCACATGAACATCAGCAGTACTGGGCAAGCTCAATTAGAAAACATTCGGTTACTGGATATCTGAGAGCACACATAAAAAACCAACATTACTTGAAGGTTTCAAGTCTCATGAATCTCGTCGGAAATTAACAGGACCAAAAATCATTGTTTTTGTGGCAACAAGAAGCTAGAAATTGCAATGAATTCTAGTGCCTCCTATGATAGTCCTTTCAGGGCTTGAAGAGGGGGATTAGGCAGAGAAAGCCTGCTAGTTTTTCTCGTTGATCAAATTGTTAGCACAGAAAGAAAGGAAGAGAAACACATATGCCTCAGTAGTACGTATTTGACAGGTTGCAGTAAAAATTGATGCTTTCATTCTTCTTTAAGAGTCCATTCAAGCTGTGGTGTTGCCGCTGAACCTAGTTTTCTGTAATTTTAGACATGTGGTACATCTTTTTTTTTTTAAGAAATTTCAGAAGCATGAAGAAAGCTGTAAATAAGACTTGCATCACATTTTCAGCAGATCAAGTACCTGCTGCAGATCAAGTAGGTGAACGTGCAAATGATTTGCATTTAGGAGCCTTTTTGATTATTCGCTTGTTCCTTTCTATGATTGATAAGTACAAACTAGGCTCAAACCCATACAATTATATTTTTGCAAAACTGTCTTCTGTGTCTCCCTCTTCTGTGGTTCGGAAGTTAGGGCTTGATGCTATTGTTAGTTACAGTTCGAAAAGAGAGGTTTTTCTCTTGTTCTTTTTTAGAAAATGTATATCAGAGAAGTGACAAAACACTTCCTTGTGCTGTTAGTCTCATTCTGGTGGTCTTTTGTCTATCCCCAGCAATCTTCCACATCCTTCCCTTGTCAATTCCTCTTCCACTGTTTCTTTTATTACATGAACATGACCTCATCCACAGCTATTAAGAACAGTATGTGGTCCCTGCTTTGTCTGTTATCTCATTGCCAGTGATGATACTGGATGGGATGAGAGGAATAGCTTATATGAAGGAGGGTAAAAAAACCTGAAGTGTCACAGCACTTTTTGGGACTATAAAGTTTAGACTGAAAAAAAAGGAAGGGATAAAATGATGTTCATAGCTCCCCTTTTATATTTTGGAAAAAAAAAAAAAAAAAAGCCAGTAGCAGCTAGAGAAGTGACATGGAAACCAGATGATGAGGAATAAAATTGATTAAGGCCTGAGTAGACAAAAAATGAGTGCTGCTGTTGCCTAAAGTGCTCATCTTTCCAAACCTTCCCATTCAATCAGCAGAGAAGACAGAACTATAGATAACCTCGGTAACATCTGCTCAGGATGGATGTCAAAGAATATTAACTGGAGGAGTTGTGAATGCTGAAATAGCTGAGTCCTGCTGGAGGTATGTCAGCAAATGATAATGTGGCAGTCTCGTCAAGAATTAATATTCTTCACACACTAAGCTGTCCTTGTCTTGTATATCAGGTCTGGTGCCTAAGATGCTGTATCTCCCAAGACAAGACTGCATCAAGTAGATAACATGTATGTGGCCACAGAGGTCAAATAATAATTTTCTGTTCCACCTCATCAATTTGCTTTCTCTCCTGAATCTGGTAATTAAATAATCTTGTATCTCAGAAATGACTACTTTACCCAGTTAAATAGGTCTAACACAGTTTGAGCATGGTATTTTGGTTACAAACTGGAATGACACCACCAGTGTGATGAATTTTCTAACCATGAGCAGAGGAAATGGTTGCTGTATAACTCCTTTAGTGTTACGAAAATTTTAGTGGAAAAATTTTGAACTATTACTAGAATTTTCTTCCTCTGAAACTGTTAGGAAAGCTAACAGTTAGGAAATGTTAGGAAAGCTCAGGGAAGTTATTCTGGAAACAAAGGAAGTGTGAGGAGTGGACTATTTTTGAGCATTAAACTGGGAATTGTATGCTTGACTTCTGATTCACTTTCTCGTTTGTTTAGAAAAGTCATCAAAACAGTAGACAATAAATCAGCAAACCTAGATTTCTCTAGAAAGGAGAATGTGTACTGACTAGAGCTAAAGCAGACACTGGAATCTGGAAATTTCATCCTCTGGAAATTAAAAATAGTGCTGTTCAGAACTGCAACAAAAATGACATTTTGAGATTTTCCATGTAATGAAAATTCTGACATTTTCCTTAGAGAAGGTCAGAGTGACATTTCACTGTGAAACACTGAGAGTATTTCTGGGTCTTCCTGGGTCATCTCCAATTGCCTGCCAGGTAGAAACCTGAGGATTTGGGGGTCCTGTGTAGTGTGTAGTGTAATGCTCCTGGGATGCTGAGGGGCAAAGAGCTTGGGCGCATCTTGTCTGCAGCAGCCTGCCTGACAGGTTGCCATGAGGCCAGATGGACAGGCTGGAGGAATGCCAGGGCAGATTCTTCTGAGTTTTACTGGGATCTAGCAACAACCAACGTGTTCTCACCAAACATTTTGATTTTAATAGATTGATATTTTAGGAAATTGGGAAGAAACCCCTAACTGCTTATGTTTGTAAAGTGTCTTGCTATCTGTGAGTAAACAATCTTGTAAACCAGCTAAAGATCCTTATACTTCCCATTTCCTGATCATGTCAAACATTATAGAATATGGCATTGCTTTTTTAAGGCAAATAAAAAAGTATGGGGTTTACAAATAATTTTCTTTCCAATTTTCATGTGATTTTACATTAGCTCAGTCATTCTTTGGCTGAATTCACTTGTCTTGGGCCCTCCATTATCTGGCCATTAAGTCACCTTTTAGTTTCCTTTTTTTTTTTTGCCAGTTGTGGCATACAGTATATTTGGGATAATTCCAGAGGTTTAAGAGCCTCTCTTCCCATCTGCTTTCTTGAAACTGTGCAGTCTGAATCCGTACTGCCATCTGGGTAGGAATATGATCTTCTGATGGAATGGAATAATTTTATGTGAACTACGATGAATGCATTATATGAATGGAAGACAGGCAGAGATGTCAATGAAAATCTAGCCCAACCCTTTGGTCAGAAAAATCTTTCCCCAGCTAGAACAACCAAACCATCTCCCATTCAGTTTGTTGGCTATTAAATCAAGCTTTTCCAGTCAGCTGTCCTTTTATTTAGAGTCCTGGAAACTACAAAATGGAAGGTATAAGGGCACAAGAAATCCAAACATGATCTCGTTATGATGTGCCTATACATACAACACTTCATCAGAGGCAATGTGAGAGCTTGTGAAATGTTACATTCAGGACACTGATGTTAAGACCCTGATGTGGATTTACAGCAGAATTCCCTTTTACTCTGTTCACTTCTGATATGAACTGAATCAGAACTTCAGTTCTGGTATGAACTGAATTCTGCTTTTTTTAATAGCCTTTTCCTGCTTTTTTGTAAATTGCAGTTCACAATGCACTTCTGGGGAACTTTGTGCCCATATTTTTTGTGTTGTGTTCCTACCCTTCCTTCCTGCCAGGTAAGGAACCATGGATATAAGGCATGCTTGATCCCAGGGTACTTGATCCTTCCCTTCCTATCACAGAATTGTGCCTAACATTTCCAAGAACCAAGTCATCATTTAGCCCATGGGTGAAGGTGAAATGTATGGAAATAAATGCTGGTCCTGGTCCAGCTCTTTGATAGTCCATGAGACTGATTTAGACCTAATTTCAAAGTATCTGATTTAGACTGTTACACAACAACTAAGCTCCACGTGGAGAATCAGATAACATTTTGACCAAAATTAATGTTACTTCCAGTCTCCAATTTCCATAATTTTGAGGTGAAATTAATGCTAATAAATGTATTCTAAAATATTCTGGCAAAAAGCATTATGATACAGATAAACTCCAGAGAAGAGCTTAATAGAAAATCCAACCTTTAGTTTTCTGCTGAAGAAAAATGTGTATATTATCCATATACGTTCTAATACCTTCCCTGTTTCATAATGGTACTTGAACATTTTCAAAAAATTCTTTGTTAATTTAATATATACAACTTGTGCTGTATAAAATTAAGTTTATCGATGGGGAAAATAATTGGTAATCGTTTAGCTTGCTTACTTCAGTTTGGCAAGTAATAGTCTCTACTAATGATTACAAAATTACCAAATATTTATTATATCCTAATAATTTTATTTAAGTATTTGTTTTCCTTCTAAGAATATGTAACTCAATGGAGATCTGCAGTGATTCTACAGGTTGTGACTTTGCTGTCCTCTGTGAATATGCTTCAACAAGTTCTGAATGAAACCAGTGTGAAAATTTGAAGGAACTACAAAAAGTTATGTCATAGGAAGTTTTGCTTTCTTTTAATGACAGTGAACAATCATCCTTAATTAAAATACTTGAAGAAAAAGAACTGAAATGAAATCATGGACAAGAATTAAGAGTGAGATAGCAAAAATATTGAGTGGAAAATGAGGGATGGTGGGGAAACACCATTCCCTCACCCCTCTGATTATGTCAAAATAATTATTTGTACTGGACTTCTGTATTTTCTCAATGAAATTTTAGCACTTACCCAAAGAACTGAGGTATTGTTATCAAAAGCCAAAGAGGCCTTTTCATGCATTTGCACATCATTTTCTACTTAAGAGACATATAAGAATTGGTCTGGAAGTGCAATATACTCATTTTGGTATTGGTAACCCCACCTCAAAATGGACCAGACTATTCTGCAGCAAAAAATAAATCAAGCAAACAAGTGAAAAATTATTCTATTGCATTTGTTGATTAGTTTTAGATGTCTCTGAAGCAAGGAGATCTTGCATGAATGTTACCTAGTCTTGCCTATGGGCTGGCTATTCAAGTAGAATAAGGTAAAAAAAGGAAACAAATCACAGGAATTGATTTCTGGAACTGAACGCAAGCATTCCCTTGTGCTTCTGGGGAGATGGTGAGGAGTTTTCTTTGGTAACTCAAAGACCTGTGCATAGGCTGCTTTGATAACACTGCTGACTTCAGTGAACTGGGATCCACAGAAACCTCAGCTTCCTTCAACTCCTTGAGCTACAGAAACCTGTTGGGTAGTTCTGCTAGAGCACATTTGCTCCATGGTATCTGCTAAAGCTATTTAGAGCTACAAGGGAAATTACAGCTGGTGACTGGAAGAGGTTTGAAGGAGAAAGTGTCTGTTATCCAGATATATAAATTCTTCTTCCATTCTTGCAGAGGAGGTGACTTTCTGACCAGGAACTGGAGCAGCTGTTCCAGTCCACTGACAGCATGGGAAGCACAGCATTGCAAGGGTACCCAGGCTGCCTGGGGAGTGACTTGAGATCTGGCTGCCTTTGAGCTGAGCATCTGCCTGAAGAGTCCTGAAACCTGGAAGCTGTAGTCTGCTTCTCACTTAGAAACCTTCCTTTAGTTGAGCAACACTGTTATGCTCCAGGGTATTTAAGTAAAAAATTTAAAGTCCTAACTGCTTAGTAATTTCACCATTTACCCTCCTTCAAAGGAGTAGGTGGGAGGCTGATGAAAGAGGGGGGAAGAGGATGTTGCTATTGCTCTTTGAGATGGTTATAATTTATACACGGTACAGAATGAGCTCATCAAAGTCTAAATAAGGTAAATTCTGCAGATTTCAGGTTAATGAATTTGAATGTGTGATGCAATGAACAATGGAGGTGCGTGCTTTAGAGGTGGGATGGCTCCCTAAAAGCACATTCTTGGAATCCATCATGCAACTTCAACAAAAAATAACAAAATCCAGCAATGGGCAGGTGTGCAACAGAATCCCTCATGAGCTTCACTCCTCTCTTCTGCTTGTAATCACACCTTTGAGGGATTAGGATTTAAAAAATACAGCATTTATTTCCCTCTTTCTGAGTGTTTTCTGAAAATAACGGTACTGTTCTACTCTCTGTGAAGAAACTGCAATAAAGAGGATATTTTACCGAAGATAAGTTAGTCTAATCTCCTGAAGGAGTTCCATATTTGAGGAATGTCCGGCTGTTCTTGGAGTGACCGGGGAGTGTAATCTGAAACACTTTCCATGTGTTGTTGCTGCTGATGTTCGTAGAATAGCAACCTGAACACAAAATCTTTCCTTCTTGGCAAAAAATGACACAATTTTTCACTTGGTGTTGGAAACACTAAATACCCAGCAAGCAAGTACCCTGATAGATTCAGTAAGGAATACTAGAGCTGCTATTTTAGCAATGGTTGTTATTTTGAATCACAATTAAATGTGAGTATCTTCAGTGCTGAGATATTGCTAGTAATCTAAAGGCTACAGGACTTCAATTTGCTCCCCATGCCAGCCTAGAAAGGGTTAGATGTAGTGGAGTAAAAAAGAAAAAAAGTGGAAAAGGGGAAAGGAAGCTGTAAGAACTCCAAATGTCTATAATTCAAATTATTTTGACAATAAGGCAGAGGATACAGAAAAGAAAAGACCTCCTTACACAGAGGAACTGATTTCTTTCAGAGAATAGATTACATGATTCCTGGAAGGTCTGAATTATGATAATTCAGCATCAGACAAAATATCTGAAGTTCTCTTTAATGTTAGAAAAAAATCTGCAGAAAAGCATAAACTTAAAATGAAAGAATTTTGCCTTCTGTTTCCAAGATAAGAATGTTCCTGAAAAGCTTATATTATATATTTATTAGTAGTGGGTTCACAGATGGCTTCTCTAGCAGTTCACTTTGCAGACGCACATTGCTGACTTCATGAGCTAATAGAAAGCAAATCCCTTTTCTGCATACCTAGCCTAGAGTGGTTAGATTTACTAGAGAATGATGCACACAATCTCTATATATAAACCAGTCAAGGGATTTTTTCTGCAAACTTAAGTGTCCCACATGATTTTCCTTTTCTCTTCTTTTTTCTTCTTTTTCCCAAGTTTGGCTTTTAGCAAGTTTGGCTTACTAGATTACTGAGGTTTGTGTTCTAGTCCTTGCCATTAATTCATTCAGGAAGTGGTGAAATACAGGGTGTTGATGTGTATTTTTCTTTCCAGTGCTTCAGTGAATGAATATATTTTTCCCTGCATCAGAAGCAGTGGTCTCAGCAAGGTTGTGCGTCATCACACTGGGTGATGGAGTACATGATTTAACTCATCATACTTATCAGGTTATCTGAAAAAAAGCAGTGGATTCCATGCTGTATTTTAGGGCCATATCATCAACTGGAATAGATTAGCATAGCTGTGGCAACTTCACATGATTTCACATGACACAAGTGGTAGTTGACTTATTCATCTGTGAACCATGGAAAAGAAAATCGGGAAAGTGACCAAATCACTCTCTTACCTGATATCAGTTCTCAATGGTTTTTATAAGGTACACATCAGTTTCATTGCAAATCCATATTGAAAAAAAATAGTAGCTATGGAAGGTAATGTGCTGATGAGGAGACAAAGGAGAGGCATGTAGTTTGCATGATTACCTTAGGAGCTATCAGACACATCTGCAAAAACTTTTTGAGTAGTATGAGCTTTTCACTTCAACTGGAGCTTTTATTTGCAGACAGAAGTTTTGCTAATGGAGGAAGGGAAATGGTGAGATGTGTAGTATCTGAAGGAGATATGGATCTTTATAAAAGAAGGCATAGAAGGACAGAAGGATAATTAAGATGGGCTGACTGGGTAGGTCATGATAGAATAACAGGTTTCAAAGGATGCAAAGGCACAGAAGCGTTGGTATGGTGACTGGGGGGCACTTTGTATTAAATATAGTACATTTCAGGTGAAAACATAGATAGCAGCCTGATCACAAACATTGCTGGATTTTCAATTATTTGGATTACCAAAACATAAATGAAAACCTTCATCTTCTTCAGGACTAAATCAAAATTTTATTTTCAGCTAGATGTAACTTCTGATAATTTTATAGATTTTGAGACTTATAGTAACTACTGATTCCTCCTGTATATCACAGGGCATTACTTTTCATTTTTCTCCAGCTATTCTTACTGGTTTCACTTACAGTCTTTTAAAAAGTAGATTCCCATTTTCTTTTAAACCATCAGTCTCCTGATGTTTATTGTTAAACTACTGTGCCTAGTCAGAACGTGCTGTGCTCCATCCTCCAATTTGGATGCTACTTCAGTGATCACTGAAGACCAGAGAACAATTAAGTAAGAAACCCTGTCTTTACCTACATGTTTATGTCATGTTTTTCGTTGTTCTACACAGTATTTTGAAAATAGTTTTTTATAGCTCTGGTGACTTTGCAAACATTTTTTTCTTAAAGGGCATGCCCAGTTAGCCAAGTTTAGGACTCCATTTTAAGTGAGTGCGTGCTCTAGCTCCCAGGTGTCTACTGACTATTGTCACACAGTCTCATACAGGCAGACTTGGAGGTCTTTGTGTGTGTTATTGATACTTGATCTGTACTTGCATGTTGGTAAGTTAGGCTGTAACTGACTTGCATTCTTCATAGATGGGACAAAATACTTAGGCTCTATAGGTTTAGCAGTGCATTATTGGAGGAATCCCATCACAGCTGACTCCTTAGGACCAGAGTGCTTTCCTGAAAATGCAGATGATCAAGCTTTTACCTCTGGAAGTCCTGTAAGAAAGGTATTTTGGTATAAATTTCTTCTGTCATTTTTCATTTTCCTCCTGGGCAGCTGGAAATATTTCTATGCTGTATTTACAAAAGCTTATATCCTTCGTAACTTTATTTTCCTTGTACATGTACGTGTGTGTTGTGTGAATGTGCGTCTGTGAAAAATCTGCCCAAATAGTTGTTTGTTGCCTTTTTCACACTAGTGTTCTTTATCAGGACTATTTCTTGAGGATTTGAAGTGATACTCATTTAACCAAAGCTGTGGCAACTAGCTGTATAGGGTTTGCATGGCAAGGTTTTGGTAATGGGGGAGCCATAGGAGTGGGTTCTGTGAGAAGCTGCCAGAAGTTTCCTCCATGTCTGATGGAGCCAATGCCAACTGGATCCAAGATAGACCCACTGCTGGTGAAGGCTAAACCCATCATTGATGGTGGGATAACATATTTAAGAAGAGAAAAAAATCCAGCTGCACAACTGCAGCCGGAGAGAGGAGTGAGAACCTGTGAGAGCAGCAGCCCTGCAGACCCCAAGGTCAGTGAGGAAAGCAGGAGGAGGTGCTCCAGGTGTCAAAGCAGAGATTCATCCCCCTGCAGCCCGTGGTGCAGACCATGGTGAGACAGGCTGTCCCCTGCAGCCCATGGAAGTCTGTGGAGAGCAGATTTCCACCTGCAACCTATGGAGGTCCATGGTGGAGCAGGGGGATGCCTGAAGGAAGCTGTGACCCTGTGGGAAGCCCACACTGTAGTAGGCTCCTGGCAGGACCTGTGGCCCCATGGAGACAGGAGCCCATGCTGCAGCAGGACGTATGACCCCACAAGGGTTTTTTTTAATCTGCTTCAATGTGCAGATGTTATGATTTTGTTTTTCTTATTGTATCATGTGTGATAATGACAGTTTCGGCTCTAAATTACGCAAGTGTGGGGCTTGCGGAGTGTTTTTACATTTGATAGGGAAGAGAATTCCACTGCTGGTGAAGGCTAAACCCATCATTGATGGTGGGATAACATATTTAAGAAGAGAAAAAAATCCAGCTGCACAACTGCAGCCGGAGAGAGGAGTGAGAACCTGTGAGAGCAGCAGCCCTGCAGACCCCAAGGTCAGTGAGGAAAGCAGGAGGAGGTGCTCCAGGTGTCAAAGCAGAGATTCATCCCCCTGCAGCCCGTGGTGCAGACCATGGTGAGACAGGCTGTCCCCTGCAGCCCATGGAAGTCTGTGGAGAGCAGATTTCCACCTGCAACCTATGGAGGTCCATGGTGGAGCAGGGGGATGCCTGAAGGAAGCTGTGACCCTGTGGGAAGCCCACACTGTAGTAGGCTCCTGGCAGGACCTGTGGCCCCATGGAGACAGGAGCCCATGCTGCAGCAGGACGTATGACCCCACAAGGGTTTTTTTTAATCTGCTTCAATGTGCAGATGTTATGATTTTGTTTTTCTTATTGTATCATGTGTGATAATGACAGTTTCGGCTCTAAATTACGCAAGTGTGGGGCTTGCGGAGTGTTTTTACATTTGATAGGGAAGAGAATTCCATGTAACTGAAGTACTGTAAAATTGATTTTCCCTCTGTCTCCAGGTATTCTTCTTTCTCTTTTTAAAGCTAACTTTCTCTGTGATACTAAACCAACTTTTAGGCAGAAAACATGACAGCAGAAGGCTTTAGTATAGTAATAGGTACATGTATTTTGTATCTAAATAGACAGATGAGGTATCTATCTATCTAATCTATCTAGAGAGATCAATATGTTATGAAGGTGTTTTAGTCCTTTTTTATATTTGTAAACATAACATAGTTGGTTTTTTACATGTTTATGTGATAATTCAGGTTGGAAGGGATCTTATGAAATTATCTAGTCCAGCCTACTGTTCAAATAAAGCAGCTGTAATGTCACAATTTTCAGAAGTATTACCTAGTCATGTCTTGGAAACCTCCAAGATTGAAGACACACATCCTTTATGGGATACCAGTTACATTGCTTGACTGTTCATGCGGTGAAAGATTTTTCCTTATATACAGCTGGAACCTCTTTTGCTTCCATACCTTCATGTTTCATGATTTCTCTGATAACCTTCACAGAGGTTCTGGAAGGTTGCTATTGGGCCCCTCCAAGCCCATACTCTTCTCCAGGCTGAACAAGCCCAGTTGCCTCTAGCCTGTCATAGGATATGTGCTCCATCGAGCCCTTGAAAGTCATGGTGGCCCTCCATCAAATGCATTCAACTTTAATCAACTTTATTCTTACATAGTGGTACACAAAGCTGGGTGGAATATTCCAGCTGTGTTCTAACTAGTGCTGAGGAGAGAGGAAATGGTAATTTCTTCTATTTGCTATGCTGCTGTGGATATTGCCCAGAAGACAGTAGGCTTGCTTTGTTGCTAGTGTACGCTGCTCACTCATGTTCAGCTTGCTGTTTACCAGGATCCTTCGATCCTTTTCAGCAGAGCTGCTCATCAGCCCATAGATTTCCAGCCTGTACTGGTGCAAGGGAGTCTTCCTTCCCTGGTGCAGGCCTTTTCATTTGTCCTTGCTGAGTTTTATAGGATTTCTGTAGGCTCTTAACTCCATTCTGTCTTAAGTATCTCTGTATGATGGCCCTGTCGTCAAGCTGATCATCTGGTTCTACCAATTTGGTGTCATCTGAAGCTTTGAAGAGGGTGCAGTACACTTTCTCCACCAGATCATTGATAAAGGTGTTGAAGAGGACAGGTCTCTGCATTTCTCCTTTTGATACTACCATCCAGACAGAACATAACCCATTAAAGAATACCCTCTAAGCCTGACCATACAACCCTCTATTTTTCTACCTACCCAGACCATAATATCCTAACTTGGAATGCAAGAATACTGTGGGAGACAGGGTTGAAAGGAAAGAATTTGTTCAATGATTTTCCTGACTGATTGAGGTTGTTTCACCCTAAAGGTCCCCTTTTTTCGCCTTTTTTGTAGACAGTTCTGATTTTTTCCCATCTCCAATTGTTAGGGATCAACCATGGCCTCCATTACCTTTCAAAGATGGTAGAGAGTGGCTTTGCAAGGACATCAGCCAATTTTCTCCACTCTCTCTTGGACACAACTGGTCTAGATCTGTGGATTTCTATGGATCATTTTCCCTCCAGTAATCCCTGGCTCGACCCTCATCCACTGCTCTTCGTTCTTCTCCTTGAACTCTGCCTCTAAGCATAGAACCCTGGGAAACCTTCATGATGAAAACTGAGGCAAAAAAAGCATTGAGTACCTTATCCTCATCTATGTCACGCCTCCTTCAGCCATGTCCTTGTTGAGCTATTTACTGCTGATGTAAAGTAGAAGCTCTTCTTTTTCCTTTGACAGTCCTTGCAAGTCTTCAGTTAAGCTGGGCTTTTCCCGACAACATCCTAATACTGTGCATAGGTAATTTTTCCAGATTTCTACTTTGCAGTCCCTGCTTCATACTCCTGTATGCTGTACCTTTGCACTGGAGCTCTGTCATGGGTTACCCACTAAGCAGGCTGGTGTCCTTATTTCTCTACTTCTTTTACAGAGTATTGGATTAGACTATTCTTGCATTTGAAGGTTGCTTTCTTTAAAGACGTAGAGCTTCCCTGAGCTCTTCTTCTTTCATGTTCCCAGGATTGACACATCCAATAACAGTGCTGACATTTCTTGTTGCAGACCTGCAATGTGATTTTGTAGTATACCTTATTGAGCAGCTGACTTTTTCCTTGTTTGCAACTGATTTCTTGTATTACTTTTTATGTGAATGTCAGGTTTCAAAATGTAATAATCACTTAACATCATTTGAACCTTAATATTCCCAGGCTGAGAAGGCACTGAAGCTATGTGCAAGTAAAACTTGTTCATGCTGCCTAATTCCTATCAGAGTTACGGCACTGTTCCACAGTATCTCTGCTGGATGAACCAGAACTGGCACATTCATTGATTTCTACCAGCTGTTTTCTGCCAATTCCAGTTCCTGACAGGTAGCAAGCTGTGTAGCTGGCAGCAAAGAATCTCAAACAGTTCAAATATGCCCCAGGGAGGGCAATTGCTTACCCTAAGCCCATCAAGGAATTGCTACTATGCTTTGCAAGATACATATCCATTCGCCACATCTGTCTCCTATTATTTGTACCCTGAACTGACAAATGACTGAGATAAACGTGCCTTTTTAATACTGTGCAAGAGCAAGGTGGTTGTGAAAGACAAACATTCTAGACATCTCAGTGAATAATTTCATAATGAAACTTCTTTTGTATATTCTGTGAAATGTTTCTGTAGCTGATCTATACCTTTTAACTATGAAAGACCAAATCATCCATTTAAATACCAAGACAGCCTATTCAAGTATTTCAAATCTAAATTTGTTCATTTTCTTCTGGTGCTTTGACAGTCTCAAAACATAGTACAAGCAGCCTTAATCTGGGGACCTGCTGCCTTCAGTTACTTTTTGATTTCTCTGAAAGCTATCTTCACAAAGACTGAACCCACCAGAGGATGCTGTAAAATGCTTTCTGAAACATTAATGGATTTGCAGCAAGCTCCCAGAGCTTGACAAGCTACCTCTCCTCAAATGAACCATGCAACTGACCATGTTCAGGCTCCTGGCTCATTTCGAATGGGAAAAGCTTTGTCTTTGCTTTTGTAATGAGGTAAAAAAATCCACATTATTAGTTAATGCAGGTCAGATGATAAGTGGTAAATTTTTAAGACATGATAATGGAGTTGCCTGTGATCCCCTGTTCTTTGTGTTGCTTCAGGTAGAGGTGAGGTGATAAACTTGGAAGGTGTTTTGTGCCCATAGCTTCTCTGGATGTGAATGGGAGATGAAGGACAAATAGTACTTTACAAAGTGAGCTTTATTAGGTAAAGCAGAGACATGTTCTTTTGGAAATATTAATATGTCTCTGTGGGAGAGCTTATTTTGGTAGTAGTCTTGCAGGTCTCAAAGCTTATCCAGTGAGTGCACTTTTAACATCTTGAACGAGCTAACAGCTATTAGTATAAATTCCCGTTTTACCTCCAACCCAAAATTACACTACAAGATCAGGCATTTGAAGTAAAAATATGCAGCTGCCTTCTAGCTAATAAGATGGTGCTGGATCTAGCAGGTCAATATCTGGTATTATGCAGAAGAAAGACATTCAGGAAGCTGCCTGTTAGCTTCATTTAGAGCTGTGCATGTTCAGAGGCCCAGCATTTGTAAGTAATGTGGGTTTTTTATTTTTCTTTTCCTTTTTCTTTTTCGGATATTTTTTTTTTTTTTTTTTTTTTACTTGAAGGATAAGCCGAGAGTACAGATGCTCACTTTGTAACTGATTTGGAGTGACAGGGGTTTAGTATAGCCCTGCAGTTACTGACCTGAAGCATTCATGTTTTTGTGCCTTAAGGAAGAAGGAATAAATTATTCTACTACCTTTCACTGTCTTTTTAAGTCTGTAAAAGAATTGTGCAGTATAAAAACTTTAAGACTGTGATTCTATTGTTAACATATGATTTCTTTAAATGAGCTGTCAAAGATTAAAACAAGCTGTTGCCCAGTGCAATTTGTTATTATTTTTTCAATCAGAAACTAATAAAACATTTTATAACACGATTCTAAAATGTATTTGTTAATTACAGTGATCATATAGTCTTTCAAATGCTAATGGTCTGACTCAAATTTCACTTTGTTTAGTTGTGTTAGAAGTTATGATTAAAGAATGGTATAGCTTTATAGTTGTTTTACTGCCATCTGTGTGCACCAGGCAATAACTATGTGCAGATGGTTGTGATTCAGAGACAGGTTGCCACATGCAAAAAAAGTATGTTTCAGTTATTTTAATAAGATTTATTGCAGCAGTCACAGTTAAATGCTTGAACCTTAATGATAATTGCTACTAATCCTTCAAGAAAAATGATCAGAGTTCAGTAATCCACAAGGAGCAGATTTTGCTGTAAACTTCAGAAATATCTCACCGCAAAGGTATGCTTCATGTTTTCATTTTGTATTTGCTTCCCCTCCCCATTCTTTCTTGGTAGTTCATTCCTATGCCTTTGCTCTTGCAGCATTTGGTAGGAAAAGGCAAGAAATCATTCTCTCATCCTCTGTTTTTCTTCCCAGGTATTGATACTATTTATGACAAAACACTTGGAGACTCCCAAAGTTATTTAAAGAAATAGGAACAATTCAGACAGTAAACCCAGAAAATATCTTATAGAGCTCTCAATGCCTTTGTATTAGTGACTGGACCACGTTCAAACCCCAGACATTGTCTTTTGATTCAAATTCCATGATAGAAGTGGTGATTTGGATTTGATATTTGGGCTGGCATCTTACATCTGTACTTAATGTCTGTTTTCAGTATCCATTTCCAAAATATGACAGTCTAGGCCAAGACTTAGAGAACCTTTGTAGTATCATACAAATCCTAAGGATGTGCAGACTGAACTGATAAGCTGAAGAAAGTCCTGTGTGTGGCCTCACAAGAGTACAGCTGGAATAGGAGTTTGTGTCTAAGAGGTATCTTCAGCATAAACACTCCAATGCTCCATGTTCTTACTCTTAAGTTTTAGCTTAGATTATTCTTTATCTTCTATTGGATAGTGAAGATTTCCTGCTAAATGGGTATATCTGTGAACATTCATAGATTGAGTGTGTGTGCACGTATATGCAGGTATATGGGTACAAATATATGTCATGTACATGTATAGTATACCATTCTTCTTTCAATATGATTCCTTCCCTGGTTTTAATTTAGACCCATACTTATTTCTGCAGCTGGGACAAGATCTGACATCCAACATTTTGGGAGAAGCACATGAGAGCCAGAAAAGTTCAGGAGTCCGTGAAAGTCATGCCAATTTATTTTTATGTCCCCATCATAGTTAAGTTTTCATTTGTGATGTTACAGAAACTTGGAATTGTAATTCATACATGCATGACAGAAAAAGGGCTACAGATACTAGACATCCATCTTGAAGATTTCAGGAAAAAAAGGATCACTGTGGTACAATTTTTTTGTTCACTGTTGATACTGAATTAGTTCTGCACAAGCTATACCATGAACTGTTATAAGCAGTCTCAGAGAAATCACGGCTACTATGGCCCTATTATTTATAGGAGCTGCTATACCCTTAGCATCAGTATCAATCTGTTTTGCAAAGAGTAGTTTTGTTAGCATCTAAACTCTAACATAATGAAAATAATTGGAGCAGCATGTAAAAGAAGGATATTTTCCTTTAACTCCTTCTTGTGTGTGACCTCTTTTTCTTTTGTGAGACTCTCTTGCTTTGGGGATGGATCTCAGGACTAGAAATAAAAAAAAAGAAAAAAAGAGAAAAAAGGGCAGCAAAAAATGACCTTTTGTCTCATCTTTCTGTATCTTGTGAAATACAGTTTTACAGTGCCCCAAGGTGAGTAAGGCTGTCACTTTTTGTCTGTGTGCTTTATTGTTCTCTGCCACCATGAAGTTGCATTTAACGGGAAGGGTGCTAAATCCTATTTTCACTCAAGGCTGTGATGAAGCAGACTGAGAAGCCACCGCTGTTTCTGGACTGTTGACTTTCTTTTTGCTGGTTAAAAAAAAACCAAAACAATTACAAAAGAGGAAATTTTTAACAGTGTTCTGTCAGCTTACAAACTTAAACATTTACAGGTGCTTGGGCTCCAGAATAATTCTTCTGAAGTTCTCAGTTACATTAAGAGTGGTAAACACTTAGTAAGTTTCTTTCAGGCTGAGAATATTTAAAAACAAGTATCTTAATGATGATTATTGAAACCACTTAAACAATAGTTTCCTAGACATTCTAATGCTGTACACCATTGTTGCTAAATATTATCCCTCGCATGAAAACTTAGCGTGTTTTTTTGTTGATGCCAGTGACACTTTAAATTGAAAAGCATCATTGAGAAAGTGTTTAATCATGCTTTGAAGCCTCTAAGGGCATACCTGAAGAAGCTGGGAACTGAAGCAGCTTCAGGTAAAGGATGCAGACAAGTCTTAGGGCTGTCTTATGCTCTTTGCCACCTGCCAGCATCTTCCAAAGTCTGCTCCTGTAATTATTGAGAAGGTTGGCTTTCCAGCCTGGAGAGGTGTGGAGGAGCATGAAGTGGAGGAAGAGAATAATACTGACCCTGCCACGATTCTGAAGAGCCCAGGAATTAGACAATGTTTATGGTTGTTTTGGACCAGCTGTGCAGAGAAGCTGGAAGGCACCAAAGAAATGACCCTAAGCTCCATTAGGAGTAAATGTTAAAATCGTGCTGTGTTTCCTTGACCTCTTCCACATGACATGCTGCCGATCAGCAGATCTGGTGGTAACAACCAAGGGAAGCAGCCTATGGTTTGCACTAGGGTTAGCTGTGCCATTAGGAGACAGCAGATCTGTTATTAAGAAGTTGTGGAAATACTGTCCAACTTGAAATTTCCAGCATGCTGGCAATTTAGCTTGAAATTGTATTCTAACCAGGAACAAATGAGCACGCAGGGGCTCTGGAGAACTGCATCCCTTTCTATCCTAGTCTTACCTGCTGTGTGTCTGTCTCTATGTACAATAGTCTATAAATATGTGTGAGCATCTGCTACTCTATTGCTTCCCGTCTTCCCTCCACAAGCCAAGATTTCCATAGTCTGCTGCCATGGCACTTGTATATGACATTTTGAATGCATGAAGTGCAAAAGCATGACATTTTGAATTAGAAATTAATTTAACAAACGTGTCTGTGGGAAAATGTTTGGATCCTCAAAATTTGTCAAATGATATTTTGAAAAGTTAAAAAGAAATTGCACAAAATGAACTGAGGAAAGTTTAATGCAAAAGTTAAGGGGAAATACGTTCACTGCTTGAGAGGCCTCACAAGCCTAACAGACAGCACATGGCTCTGATGAACAATATTGAACAAGTCACTTCTTAATGTTACTGTTTAATTTCTGTCTATTTTTTCCTGTTTAAACTCTATTTGGGCAAAGGCACTTCCAGTAGGAGGTCTCCAATGGTGTTCCAGTCCTAGTTGCGGACTTGATTGTGGCAATCCCTGCAAACTGATGTAATTTAATGTAAGTAATATAAGTAATAATTATTTACCATTTCTGAGTTGCTGCAGCAAGTTAAAAATAAGTTGAGGATGGGCAAAGTTGTCAAATTATGTAAGTATGCAGATGGAAATGATTTGCAAATTCAATTGGCTTGCAACAAAAATCGATGCAAATAAGTATATATATTTAGCTATACCACATGTTACATAGAAGCTAAAGACTGGTGACCTTGGTTATTAGGTTGGTCTGTTCTAGAATAAAATATAAGGCATCCCTGCATGCTACTTTTAATAGTAATTTTTTCCACTTTTTGAAAATTAAGTTTTGGAAATGACTAAGTTATATGAATAAGTTCAAAGCTTGAAAGTGGGTGCCAGTCCTGTTTTTAGATACACGAAAATGGAGGCTAATATTGTGCTAAGGCCTAATTAAGACAATCAAGCTTCCTGCTGCTTGCAGGACTGGGGCCAAATGGTGGCAGCAGATGAGGAAAATAGATAGTTTACATGGCAGGTGGTACTGGAGTTATTCTTCACATCTTAAAAGCAGATAGGATTTATGCCTCTTTCTGGGACTGTCAAAGTGCTCCAGTCTAAGAAACTCCTTTACCATCTGGAATGGCAGTGAGCGGACAGGATTTGGCTTCTGCACTGAAAACATAGGGAAACAGGTCTCTCAGAGTCAGAAACCATCTCTGCCTCCCTCCCTCTAATAGGCAGAGATTAAGAAGATTAAGATCTATTGTGTATCTACTCTTTTGATGCTTTTTTCTTTCTGTAACTCAGGATTTCACAATGTGTTGTAAAGACTTTCAGTGAGATTGTTAGGATGATTTCACATTGGGCAGTCCTTCAGTGGAGATCTTCTCCCAGGCTTCTGCATATTCCTCTGCATTGCTATGAATTGTTCTGTCAACCTGTCACCTGACATTTGGCTCATGTATAACATCAGTATCCCTCATTACTGCACAGTGTAGAGTGGAGTAACATATAAATGTTTATTAATTTAAAATCCTGTATGTTTTGAGCAGTAATATCACTTAGCTACAGTAATTTTCCACTCCATTTAGTATTTTACTTATTTTAACTACATGAGAGTATTTGCTGGTTTGGCAGCTAAACCTTATATCTTCTTTATGTTTCTTTTAATTAAATCCCCTTTTGTTAAAAGTACTGATGGAAGTATATAAGATTTTAATGAGGCCCTTTTGAGATCTTCTTATCTTAGTCCAAACATTTTCTTTGTCTCTATGTGCAGGAGCTCTGCTTGTCCTTTTTAGTTTCCTTTCACACCCAAGTTTCCTCTTTATCTTCCTGCTCACAGCCTTAGTCGCAGAATCACAGAGTGGCTGAGGTTGGAAGAGACCTCTGGAGGTCATCTGGTCCAACCCCTTTGCACAAACAGGGTCACCTAGAGTTGATTGCCCAGGACCATGTGGAGATGACTTTTGACTGTTTCCAAGGATGGAGACTCCACCACCTCTCTGGGCAACTTGAGCCAGTGCTCGGTCACCCTCCCAGTGAAAAAGTGTTTGCTGATTCTCAGCTGGAACCTTCTGTGTTTCAGTGTGTGTCCATGGCCTCTGGTCCTGTCACTAGGCACCACTGATACCACTGCCTGGCTCCATCTTCTTTACACCCTCCCTTCAGGCATTTTTACACATGGATGAAACTACCCTGACCCTTCTGAACAGTCCCAGCTCTTTCAGGTTTTCTTCATAGGAGAGATGCTCCAGCCCTTACTCGTCTTGGAGACCTTTCATTGAACTTTGTCCAGTTTATTCAAGTTTCTCTTATACAGGGGAGAACTGGACTCAATGGGTCCACCCACCAGTGTACCCCTGGTTCCTCCGTGTGCCTACTTTCACAACACTCCCTTTGTATTTTTATTATTTGTTCTGTCTTCAAACTATTTTCTGTTTCTTCCAGCAAACTGTAGTGGGAGACTGGAGAACAGTCTGGAAGTCTTCTTGACCCTGTGATGTGGTCACTAACAATTGATGTGCAGGTAGGAAGCAGAAGCAAGGCCAAGAAAACCTATATAGAGAGACAGATGACGGTTTGATTATAGGAAAAGAAGAGATCTTAGTAAATGGGATGTTGAGAAAACGTATGTGCCAATGCAAATTGCAAATGCACACAGAAATTTGCAAATTTTCTTTTTTTTTACTGAGCACTTTCTTTTCATCTCTGCTCCTCCCCAACCTAGCGCTTATCCTTGTGTCATCAAGTAAAAGTTTATACTTGTACCACAGTTAAGTGCTTTTGAAACATTTCAAATGCCAGTATTTCAAGGTATTTGAAAATCTTACGGTTTTAGTTTCATCAACAATCTTACTAGAAGAAGTGTTCATTTTTAAATACAGGGTATCAGAGACAAAAGGAAGCTGTATGTTGCCCAAACTGTTAAACAGTAAGTTAATGACAATGAATTGCAAATAACCTGTAGCTCTAAAGTCGTTTGAGCAAAAACATTATGATTCTTTTCTGTTAAACATGTTAGAGGTTAGCATCCTGACTTCTGTTTTAATAAAAACGTACTTAAAAAGAGTCATAGAGATTCTGCATGTTCAGGATGTATAAGCATTCCAGAAAAGTACACATTCACAGAACCTCTCTGGTCCTGGTATTTCCTGTTTTCATTCTTCTTCTATACTGAATCTCTGTATAATGGTGTCAGCTGTTCTGGATGCAGCCATTACCCAGGACTGCTTTTGCTCCTCAGACTCATTTCCCTCTGGTAAGCCTGGTTCTCTCTCATACTTCTTTTTTTTTTTTTTTGTATATTCACAAACAGGGTCAAAATCAAATTTAATGTGTTAAACCTGGATATCTGCAGAGATAATATTACCAAGGCCTTTTTATTCCTGAAGATGACATCAATGACAATTAGCTATGGTTGGTTTTGCAATCTTGAAGGGGGTGAGCTTTTCTAATTTTGCCGTGGTGAGTCCATTTGTAAAGCCACCTACCACTGCCATTGTAACCAAAGCATTGTTTGGGTTCAGTCATTTCCTCCACAAGATACTCCATCCCTGTCATCTCTGTTGTCGATGCTTTTAAATTCCAATTCATCAAATGTCTATCCTCTTACTGACCTTCCCATATCATGCCACCTTCCAGTTCTACTTCTGGCTTTGAAATGTAGGGTTTTTTTTAAAGTCTCTGCACCATTGTGTTTGGATCTAGCTATCAGATCTCATTACTTAGCATTTATTTCTGGATTTCCTTAATTTTTCCAGTTCTTCTTGGGTCTTTTGAGGTTTCTTCAGTGTCCCCTACAATGCATTCCCTAGCTCTGTAAGCCAAACCTCCTTTCTCCTCATTTCTTCAGAAGACACACAACCCTTCCAATCGAAGTGCTATCACTCCAAAGTTTTCTTTGACTCACAATAGCAAAAAACAGGAAGAGAGAAAAGGATATAATCAAGAAAATCAAATAATATATAGTTGAGTTAATAGGAAACGTAAATGATTCCAAAAGATTGTGTAAATTTACTGATATAAGGTCTTTTCTTGCCCTGATCTTGGCTAGCCAGATGGATGGTTAAGGATTTGGGCGTTTTATGGGAACCTGTTCTTCATAGCTTTCCACTGCAAACATATTCAATATGGACTGATGTTGTATTTCCAAGCAAAGGGAGCCTTAAGCATTTTAAGGTATATACACTGTCATGATATATCTGTAGTTAACTTATACTGAGAGAAAAATTAGGAGAGATTAAAGCCTTAAATAGCAATTTATAAGTTTGTTTGTTTGATTGTTTCCTTTCTTTTTCCTTTTTTTTTTTCTGTGTGCCTGAATGCACTCACACTCTAAAGAATGGGGTTTTGAAGTAATTAATACTTATAAAGTAACCCAAGAAGCCTGAGTACTCTTAATAAGCTTTCTATATTGATATGCATTATATTATACTAAGCATCCACATCAGTTACAACTGAAACACACATTCTGCTTAGGCTATTTTTGTTTAAACTTCCCCTCCTCCCATCCCTTTTCTCATTTATACTCTGTGCTTGAGGCTTCTTAAGGCAAGCTGGGAGAATAATCTGCTCACTTCTAATTAATTTCAATGGGAACTGTGTGGCTAAATCCCTTAGTTTGAAAATATCAACCAGTTTTTCCACCTGCATAGACTTTCTTATGTAAAGAGACTTACTTTGTCTTTGCCCCAACCTTACACCTACAAGTACTACTACTCTGTACTTACGTAAGTAACTCCATAAGGCAAAAGGCAACAAAAAACAGGCCCAAAGGGACTTTAGTAGATTAAGATTTGTATGATTAGAGTAGATATTTCTGCAGTTTATGCATCTTATCTACATGTGATTGCAGTGCTTGACTTTTCTCTGCAGCACTTCTATTCAGGAACTGACTGGCAGGAAACATCTTGGGTTTTTGACATGTTTTTAACAATGAAAGAAAGGTCAGAGTGGATTATCATGTATATAGATAAAGCATACAAAACACAAGACAAAATGTAATCCACTTATACAGAAAAGTAAATTTAGTAAAATATTTTTCAGTCTTTTTCATAGTAATTTTGCCTTTTTTTTCTTTCCCCCCTTTTTTTTTTTTTTTAATTTTTATGTTTTGTTTATCCCCACCTTCAAGTCTAAAAAGAGAATAGTATGGTTCTGATCCACACACCGTCAACATTCAGTGGGAGGGAGAAAGACCATCAGCTGTCTAAGTAAAATCTTCAAACATCGCATAGTCTGGAGGAGAGTCTTTATCTGAGTGGCAGAAGAAGGGAAGGCTTTGCCTCAGCTTGGTAGGCTTTTTTGCTGTGTTATTTCTGTTATAAACTACTGAATCTTGAATCTTGAAGCTGCCTCCCTGAGAAGACTCTTGCAACCTGGAACTAAGATTGTAATTTCTCATCTGATGAATGGATTCATTTTTTTTCTCCTGTTATGGGGAAAAATTTCAAAAGTGTCTGAGTAATGTGGAAGCCTAAATCCCATCGAATGTCACTTGGAATAAAATTATCAAAAACTCTTTTATTCTTAGAGCTTATACTTGTCAGATGCAAAATCTGCCATGGCTGTCACAAATCGTCTCTTCTAGACCCATTTTCACTTCTAATCTCCTAATAGACCAAAAAAATAAAAAAAGAGTTACTTGAAAGATCAACATAGAAGAATAAATATAGTCCATCTTATTTACTGCAAGGGTAAACCAGGTAGGAAATAGCGTGTTTTGCTAGGTAGACTGCACATAGCTATTCAGCTCTAATACATTAAAAGGTATTCTTGGACCGCTTGACCTTTTCGTTATGCAGATATTCTTGCAACAGTATAGTGGCAAATTGAATTTGTCTTGACACTCCTGTTCCTTTCTGGTAAAATGACACAAAATCCATACTGTGCCCATTAATGTCAGACTAACACACACTTGTTGCTGCAGGGTTTACTGTTGTTGCTGTTCCCTCAGCTCTCCTTTGCACCCCAAGGTACGTGACTAAAAATATGTGCACTTTGTGACTCAAAAGGTATATTTGGCCTGCACATAGACACAAGTAAACAGGTAGAAAGGATAATGGTGATTGAAATAGCTTTTGGTAGTGTGTTCATATAACAATCTGATAATGACTCTGCTCCTCTGTGTTCTCCAGAGATGCCACAACCTCTGGAGCAGCTGTGCACTCATCATCCCCCCTCTGCTAGGCTCTTCTGGCTGCCGCCTCCTTTTCCAGGATGGACAACAGCTATGTTTCCAGTTGTTTAAAAGCAAACTTCCCAGCTTTGCATTGCAGCATTGAACCTGAAGTATCTTTCTAATTGGTAAAAATTACATTCTCCAGAGAAATTTACTTCCTCAGATACAGATAAGCTATTAGGTTTAAAGTGCTCTAGATAGTGTGCAGCCATTCACTGTGAGATTAATCTGTCACATTCATAGTTAGATTTTGATTGTTAATACATTGTGTCATGAGAAAATTTTCTGGTACTTCTTGTTTATTGGCTGCAAACTCTTGTTTCAAAATTTAATTTTTTTGGGTCAATATTCTGAAGCTATCAATATTCTGAATGCTATCTACTTAACATTGCCCAGCAAAAAATAACTGTCTGCATGTTTAATGATAACATAATGTAATGAATGTCTATTTATCAGCTCAGCCTTCTAATATGACCAAATGCTGTATCTCTGTTGCTTATTGTTCTATTTTCTTTACATTATCTTCAATTTCTGTAGATTTGCTGAGAAGTCAGACTGTGCAGAAACTTTACCGGAAAGATTTGATGTCTCAGTGTTTTCAGAAAAGGTTATATAAAATATAGAAAACTTTTTGTAAAGGTATTAGGAAAGAACTCCTAATACTCTGGAAAGTGTTGTGGAATCTGGATTCTTTCCTGTGCAGCTGAGATATTTTTAAAAAAACCCCCACTAATATAGTTCCTTAATAATTCATTAGTTATTATTTGTAAAATAAGTAATTTGACACTGGTAGAGAAAAATGATTTATAAAATAATGAGGTAAAGCAGGTAACTGTTTTTACCATTGCATACAGGGAGTTAATAGTACAGTTTTTCAGTATCACTGAAGTAGTAGATCATGAACATTTATATGCACCAAATAACTAAATGCATGTATGCAAATAAATGAATGCCAACAGGCATAGGACTAGCTAAGCATCTGATTACTTTATGTGCCAGTCTAATTTCTGCACACAAACATGCTGAGGTTTATTTTTTATATATATTTTTTAATGCAGAAGCCAAGAGAACTAGCTTAGAAATACAGACCCTAACATTACCATGCTATGTGGGCATATACTATTTATTTTCTTAGTCAAGAAAAAAGTCAATTTCTTTTACATTTTGCATATGAATAAAAATGTTTCTAGTATTTGTTTAGATTCATTAAACTGTGAAGGAGTCTAGCTGATCCTGGGAACATCCTGTTAATATTTGCGTCACATTTTCCAGGTTTTGGTTTAGAGTTACATATTTGATTCCAAAACATAAGTTCTTCTTCCCAGAACACCTTCCTGAATGACTTTTGACATTGACGATAACAATAAGGACACTCCATTCTGATTAAATCTGTGCAGTAATTAACCCTTCTGCAGAAACACTATATGCAGACACCTAAGAATGTGTATAAACTGGTCCATGCTTGAGAGCACAGCTAGAAATAAATCATAGAAATTTAGTAAGGTAAAATGTATTTTAGTGTTTAGTTAGTATTAATAATATTCAGATAGTACTAAGTCTGCCAGACCAAGAATCTCTGTAAAATTTCTATGCCACAAAAAATGTGTATACTTGCTTTATAAACAACTGATCCGTGACTTTTATTAAGTATTTATAGACACACTCTGGATATTGTGGCTAGATCTAAATATGACTTACTTAAACCAGATAGACAGAGAAAACACACTCTTGTTGACACAACAGAGAAATGGAAAGAGAGTTTAGAGGATCCAAGACTCTCTCAACCTCAGTATTCCTTTTCTGGTCAGGAATGGATAAGAACAATTTGAAGTTGATCTCCACTTCTCACCTGATTTGACAGATGAAAGAGATGTATATGAAATGATAAAACCTCCAGACTTATTTTCTATATTTTTCAATTTTTTTCAATTTTTCAATATTACAAATTACAGATCACATTGTAACTGTCCCAAGAGATGTTTACAGTAATGAATTCTGTACATCTGGATTTAAAATTCATCTTTTCATTTATGCCAGGGATAAAATTTTCTAATTGCTCAAAATTGGGGCTTGCTCAAAAAACCCCAAACAAACAAAAGACCAACAACCAAAAGAATGTGGCATGTGTGGTGAAACACTGTGCTAGTGTATGAAAGTGGCATTTCCCTGTGGATCAGGCTGGTGTAAACCCAGGATGAAGGATTATTCATCATGAAGGGAATTTTTCGACTGCCCCACAGACATAGTCAACACCATATTAAATACACCATGTGTTTTACAGACCTGTGCCTGTTCTTTCAGCTTTCCCTGGCCAGTATGCAATCCATCTGGCAGGTATTTGGTAAAGAATAGAGGAATATGCAGAACTTCTTCCCTGCAGTACTTAACAGAGGGCACAATGAATGCAGAGGGCTGCGTTGGGTTTTGTGACATGTGGAGGCTGATCCTAGAGCAGCTGAGGTGAAGAAATGTTGATGGCTATGCTTTTCAGTATTAGGAGGCAGCAGGTTTAGAACAGACACACCAAAAAAGCACATTTTTTCACACGTGATTAAGTGTAGAACTTAATTGTAGAGCTCGTTTTCTCATTTCAAACAGTGGAGAAGAAAGTTATAAATGGCTTCTAAAATGTTTTAGATACATCCTTGGTAGTGTCCACATGAAGATGTGCGTATAAATGCCTCCTGAGGACATGTGGCAGCATCCAGCTGCCAGCAGCTGGAAGGCTTTCTGGCAGCACCAGGGAGTGCATTTCCACCCTGTCTCTTCATCCTCTTCTTAGGCACCTGGTCACCATAAGAGATAGGACCCTGGGCTGAATGGACCTGATATGGACTATTTTTATGCTCATTTGTATGATGTAAAACTGATAAATGGCTCAGCTGCTCTGTGATAAATGACATGCTGGTGCAGGCCAGGTGTCATACTGCAGCTGCAGGATGACACAGCCTCCTGGCCTGATTGTTCTTTTGTTCCCACTCTAAAGTCCCTTGTAAAAGTCTCCTTTCACAGCTGCCTTTCAGGAGGGATCATAATTTGACCCCTATTGATAGCTGTTGGTACCAGTGGTTGGATCTACATATGCTTTACCTTTAGAAATCTTTTCAGGATGCACAGTTGCAAAGCTTGGACCTGTTTTTGTTTTAACAGCTGACAACATTTCTCCAGAGGTGGAACAATGTACAACACACAGTTTTGCTCATGGATTTTCTTCCAAATCCTAGCAGTCCCTCGTCTCCTGATTTTTTTTTTTTTTTGGCTCTCTGCTGCTAGAACGCATGCTGTGCTTTGACAAAACTTTGCCTGGACACGGATAATAAATTGAGCAAAACCCATGCACACTGTTTAGCATACGGTGAAACAATTTAGATGCTGTTTGCTACTATATCAAATAAAGCTATTGTATGTGTAGTAAAGAAAGTTCGGAGCATTCATTTTTGGAAAAGGTATCTTGCTTTCTGAGACCTTTTTTTTTTTTTGGATGCTGTTGTTCTCCTATTTTATATACACTATTTTTGTATTACACTCTATAACAACATTGTGAGGAATGCCACTTGACAATCTAACAATCTATCCATGGAATACCTTCTCTGGTAAAGAAATATCTGATGTAGAAACTATAACCACTGTGACTGACAGGGTCAGCTTCAACTCAGTTTAGGTTTTGTTTCTCACATAATAGGGTGTACTTTGTTTTTATGGTGTCTATTTCGAGTAAGCCTTGTTACCTTTTAGTACAGCAGAATGGGTAATATGTTTGCTTCTTCTGTCCTGATTTTGACAGGGTATTTTTGCTGTATATAATTGTACACTGATGAACTAGTTTGGATGTGAATAGCCCATGCACTTTCCCATTAGTTTCAGAATGATTATTTTCTCATGCGTATAGTAAAGCTAAAACCTTGTAGTTTTTTCTTTCCCATAGTTCTGTCATTATCCATCTAGGTTCAGAAATAAGTGTAACTGGATCTGGGCTGCAGTAGAGTATTACCACACTAGCCTTTCACCTCCAAGTCCCAGTTTCAAATACAGGTGTCAATTAGAAATAATCTTGCGCTCACCCTTGCCCCATTTTTCCACAAGATGAAAGACACCATGCAGCCTGACATGGCTGTCCATTCTCACTAGGTAGAGGTACAGGGGCTGGGATAACAGAGGGTGAGTGTGTCTGGAAGGAAGTGCTGCACCTGGGGTTTGCAGGGACACCACTACAAGTGTTGTGCCATGCACTATCCTTTTTCCTGCTTACGAGAACAAAATTCACTCCCCAGCTGGAAAGCAGTTCTAATAGAAGTGTTCTGGTCCTGTAGCAGTATATTCTGTGTCTGTAAAATTTTAAAGCACTTAGGCCTTTCCCCTATTCATTCATTTGTTTTTAAAGTCTTCTTGTGTTGTGGTGTGCTATATCTAAGCTGGAAGCTGACATTCCCTGGACAACAGGAGCACAAGACTAAACATCTATTGCAAGTGTGTTGTTGTACTAGCAGCTGAAAACTGATTACTGCTCCACAGCTAGCAAGCAAGTGTATAAGAAACAATTATTAGCAGTTTCATTGTGTTCCTGTAGTTTCTTCTATTGTAAGAAACAATCAGGGTGCAGCTGAAAAGGAAAAAAAAGGAAGTACTTTTTCATACAACACCTTGCAGTGTGGTGTGACCCATTGCCATGGGGTATCACAGAGGCAAAGGGGATGAATGAGTTAAATCTGGTTAAATTAATGAATGGTAAATCCACTTATGGCAACAAAAATACGATTGGAATGCAAACCATAACCAGGAAGACTCTACATTTGAAACTGCTGGACGATATGCGGGTGTACCACGATTTCTGCATGCACCTCTTGTTTTATATACACTTCCTCCTCTAGCTCGGGACAGGTTACTGTATTAGATAGACCTTTGGTCTGACCTGTAATGGTAATTCTTTTATGTCTTCTAATATTTATTTTTTTAATCATAGCTTTTGCAAACAATTGTACACAGTAAAGCTTCTGGTAGTTTCCAGGAAATATGGGATCTGTCTAAGGAACGAATTTAGTACGGAAAGAGTTCGTTCAGAGATGTTAAAAGTTTGTGGCAATAATAAGCATTAGCACAAAGATGATAGGATCATTTCCTGTTGTTTTTGCTGTGTTTTGGTATCATAAGGCCCTAAGGTATTTTCATAACTTTTTTGTTATTTATTTGTTTTTTGATTATGCCTCTGCTCAGTGTCACAAGCCCTGCATGCAACCTCCTGAAAACAACAATATGGTGCTAGAGAAGGTTGTCAGACAAATGGTTCCAATCTTAACATACAAGTTATTGTTTGATATTGTTTGCTATTTATTCCTATTTAAACCCCAACTTTTTCATTTCTTCCCCCCTTCACACAGATCTGAACAGAAATAACACCAGCTGAATAATTTAAAAGTGGCCTTGTTAAAGGCATGTTTGATACGTGGCAGGCAGCTTGCCTTTTCACAGGCTTACTTTCTTTCATAATAGGCACTGACTCATGTCAGTGCATTAATTTTCCCTAAAACTATAATTGCCAGATTGTCAAAAGGCTTTATTACTTCAGTTTTTAAAATGATGCAAAGTAAAGTGATATGCTCTTAGAATTGTTCAACCAGTTACACATTAAAGTTCTCTTCTCAATGACTTACAATGTACAGTGTTATCAATTCATTACACATAATTTTACTCCTCATTTGATTGTAAGCTTAGAGCATTAAGAGTCTGCATTGGCCCATTGAAGAAACCCAATTTACTAGTTATTCTATTCAATACAAATTAGAGTTTTCTCTTTCTCAGTGTATTTGGTTTCAGGTCTTTCAATCACTTACTGGTTTATGCAGTTTTCCATCCCTTCTAAGCAGTAATTATAATAAATGTAAATTAATCCACCCTGCTATATTAGACAGAACCAGTGACAACTAACATGGAGAAGGCTGAGGTGTTCAACAGTGTATTGCCACAGTATTCAACAGTAATCTCTCTTCTCAAACCTCTCAAAACCTTGAAAGTCAAGGCAGGGACTTGGGGAATTAAGTCCCTCTTATTGTGAGTAGGATCAAACTCCAGACCACCTGAACCTGAACACACGTAAGTCAATGGGGCCCAATGAGAAGCCTACAAGGGTCCTGAGGCAATTGTCATATCAAACATGCCTTTAACAAGGCCACTTTTAAATTATTCAAGTCGTCATCATATCTGAAAACTTGTGCCAGTCAGGTGGTCCACAGTGACTGGAAAAAGGGAAACATCATGTTCATTTTTAAAAAGATTGAAAAGAAGGACCCTGGGAAATAGTGACCAGTCAACCTCACCTCTGTGCCCAGCAAGACCATGGAACAGATCTCATGGATGACAACCAATATGGCTTCACCAAAGGCAAGTTGTGCTTGACTACTCTAGTGGCCTTCTATGATTGAGTGAAGGCACCTGTGGACAAAGGGAGAGCTATGGAAGTCACCTACCTAGAATTCTGTGAGGCCTTTGTTATGGTCCCACAAATTATTCTTGCCTCTAAATAGGAGAGGTATGGCTTTGACAAGTGGACTGACAGATGGACAACGAATTGGCTGGATGGCTAAGCCCAAAATGTTGCACACCATGGTTCAATGTCCAAGGAGAAACCAGTAAAGAGTGGTGTCCCTCAGGGTCCTGTGCTTGGACCAGTACTGTTTAATGTCTTAATCAGTGACATGGACAATGAGATTGAGTGCGCTCTCAAGAAGTTTTCCCACAACACCTAGCTGTGTGGTGCAGTTGACATGCCTGAGAAACAGGATGCCAGAGTGGATGTGGAAAGGCTGGAGAAGTGGGTCTATGTGAACTTCATGAGGTTCAACAAGGCTGAGTGTGAGGTCCTGCACCTGCGTTGGGGCAATCCCAAGTACAAAGGCAGGCTGGGTGGAGAATGGACTGCGAGCAACCCTGAGGAGAAGGACTTGGGGATGCTGGTCAATGAGAAGCTCCCCATGACCCGGCTTCAGTGTGTGCTTGAGCCCAGTAACCACACATGTGCTGTGCTGCACAGAATCATAGAATAGTTAGTGTGAAAAGAATAGTGGAAAGGGCCTTAAGATCACCTAGTTCCAAGCCCCTGCCATGGCCAGGGACACCTCACGCTAGCTCTGTCCAAACAGTCCTTGAACACTACGAACAACGAGGCAGCCACAGCTTTTCTGGGCAACCTGTGCCAGGGCCTCAGCACCCTCACAGGGAAGAACTTCTGCTTTATATCCAACCTGAACTTCCCCTGTTTCAGTTTGAACCCATCACCCTTTGTTCTATCACCACAGTCCCTGAGGAAGAGTCCCTCTCCAGCATTCTTGTAGGCCCCCTTCAGATATTGGAAGGCTGCTCTGAGGTCTCCACACACCAAAGGGAGTATGAGCAGCAGGTTGATTCTCCCCCTCTACTCTGCTCTTGTGAAACATCCCCTGCAGTCCTGCATCCATCTCTGGGGCCTAAGCTAAAGAAAGACATGGACCTGTGAGAGCAAGTCCAGAGAACGGCCATGAAGATGATCAGAGGGATGGAGCACGTCCCCCATAAAGTAAGGCTGAAGGACTTGAGCTTGTTCAGCCTGTAGAAGAGAAGGCTCTGCGGAGACCTTCTTGCAGCCTTTCAACATGTAAAGGGGGCTTACAAGAAAAACAGAGCGACTTTTTACTAAGATGTGTAGTGACAGAACAAGGGGTAATAAATCTAAACTGAAAAAGGGTAGACTTCAAAGGATGTAAGAGAGAAATCTTTACAACAAGGGTGGTGAGGCCCTGGCACAGGCTGCCCAGAGAAGCTGTGGCTGCCCCATCCCTGGCAGTGTTCAAGGTCAGGTTGGACACAGGGGCTTGGAGCAACCTGCTCTAGTGGAAGGTGCCCCTGCCCGTGGCAGGGGGGTTTGGATTAGATTACCTTTAAATATCCATTTCAACCCAAGTCACTTTATTATTCTGTGATTCTAAAAAGGACTCTAAAAGCAAGACAGAATGTTGGAAATATTGCAATGTTAGGAAGAAGTATGAACAAGAAAAGCAGTATTTTCTTTTCAAAGAAAGGCGGCTCTTTTGTTAGTCTGAAAGGTTCAGATAGATATGAGAACAAGAACTGTGTAAGACTGTCCTTAGGAGAATTCCTAGGCATTTTTTAATTGCCTGTTTTGGGATCTTTGGGCCAGTCAAGATCAGAAGATAGTGACTTTTCTTGTTGCAAGAAACACTGTAAATGCTGAGAAGTTAATCAAGTCATTTTTGGGCTTACCTTAATAAAACTGAAAGAAGAATAGATCTTTTTTTGAGATTTGTGTATTGTGCTCAATACAATGTAATTACTTTTAGACACTATTATTATATTTACCATGATATTATTGTTACTTTTATTAGTAATAATATTCTGGGATTTTTGTATTACAAATAGACAAAGATCACACATAAAAGCAATACGTTGTATCTTTCCAGTAGCATTATGAATGATATGAGGACAGCAAGATTTTATTTAATAAGGTCATGGAAGGTGATGTCTCAGTAATCAGGACGTAAGCTATAACGATGAATAGATATGACAGTATATTTGAGATTTTTCCTTACACAGGAAGAATAAGCACACTTAGTTAAAGCCTAGAATTGAAACCGTAGGAAGAGGACCTAGTCAAAAAGGATGCCCAAATTATCCGGATGACTAACAGGACTAGGGTGGTTTCCACAGTAACTGAGAAGAAAATGATAAGTCTGAGAGTCTGAATCCAGGCACATGCGATGTTTGTGGCTTGTTTTTGTTTTGTTTAAAATAAATAAACTGAGATTGAGGTCTGGATCAAAATTATAAACTTCAAGTAATTTAGAAGAAAAATAAGTCCATTAGTTCAGATTTTGCAATAAAACATAAACAATAAACATGAAAATCCATTCTGATTTTTGAGAAAATTCCAATAATTTAATCTTTATGTTGGCCTTGTATTGGTAAATGGTGGGATGCCTGAACGGACAGAAAGGTTAGGAGCTTTCTTTGACCACGTTAATGTTACGATGAGAACTGGACATCCAGGAGGGTGCAGATTACACCTGGACCTATGCTTCTTGAAACCTTTTTGAATCTCTTAGTGATTGGCAGTATCCTGAGACAAAGATTGCATCTGCTTATTTTCACAATGCATTTGGTTTCTTTTGCTTGTGCAAAACCTGCTTTCTGAATGTCTGTTAGTTCATAGGGTGAATAACTAGAAATTGTTCTTTGAACATCACACTGTACCCTGAATGATTGTGCAGATCTTTGCTGATTCCTAACCTATTATTTCTTTCTTTTCAGAAAATTGGTCCCTGAACTGGATCATTATTTTGTCCAGTTTTGTGCCATAGCTCTACTTTGCCCCATAATACCCTTCTCTGTGGGGCATGGAAGTGACTAGATTTGAAGTAATATTGAGCTTGTTCAGGACTTCACAAAATATTTTTCTGCTACATGACACATTTTATTTGACTCTCTTATCCATTCTTAATAATTTTTATCATTACATTTGACTTCTGTAATGCTTTACAGCTTTTTCAGAGAGCTCTTTCCCAATAAGTACTAATGTATAGTCAAGGAATAGGAATGTTTATGAAGATCAGCTTTGTCCCCATGTGATGAGTCACGAAAATGACAGGGCAAAAGGGATTATGTCATTGGAATTAAAGGTACTTACTGTGTGAAGAGGAAAAGTATGAGCAGGAAAAGTTCATTAATGACTAACAGAGATTACCAAAATGCAAGTAGGAATGGGACTATCAAGGTTGGATTTAGAGATTTATTTCATCACACAATGGAAGTAAAGGCCTCATTAATTTATCTTAGCACAGAAACAGAAGGAGGAGAACATTGACTATGAGAGGAATTAAAAGGAATGGGACTCTCTTATTTGTTTAAATGCAGAAATAAAAGCTAATAAGTTGTCCCATTTGAATCAAAGTACTATGTATTGGCTTTCCAGAGAACACAGATCCATTCAAGCTTGTGATCTGTGCCGGTGCAGAACTAGTCCTCACACCAGCAGGAACTTTTCCGAACCACAGACTTCCATTGCAGTGATCTATTGTAGCAATAAAATCACCTGGCAGTAAGGGACTCTCAATACTGCCAGAGCCCAAAACTTCAAAGCAGTCACATCCAAACTGTCTGGAACCTAATAATGGGAGAAGGAGAGCAAAGGAACCAGCCAGCCAAAAAAACCCAGCCACCAGGATTGCTATTTCTGCTGTATTCAGGGCTAGATGGAAAACTTACTTTATGCTGAAACACTATTATAGTAGCACACTGTACCTGCTTCAACGCTTCTTACCGTTACAGACAATAATCAATGCACTAAAAATAATTTTAAAGTACGTATTGCTAGGGGGGAAGAGAGATCTCGCTGCAACTGTTTCTTTTGTGAGAGCTTCAGTTGTAGCAATGAAAAATAATGTATTTATCTAGAGAGATGGGTTCATCAGTGTACTTCTGCTGTATTATGTAGTGGGATTTCATCCTTTTGCTTCCTTCTCTCCAGAACGCAGCTATGTCAGAAATGCCAGAATATATTTAGTTAATTAAGAAATTTATAGACTACTTTTGTCCCATTCTGGTAGTGAAAATATGACTTGCTTAATTAAGCAGAGTTAAGACACTGGAGTTTTTTTTCTAGTATGACATGGATACCCTGAGCAAAATCAGTATTTATGGCAGTAATTATAATTTTCTGCTGGGCTCTTTTAAAACTATTTTCAAACATTTTAGTTCTGAAGTTAAGCAATTTGTGTTAAGCAGTGCCATCAGTATAAAGAGCTACTGTTAGATAAGCAGACTGGCAGGTAAGGTACTATACAGTATCACATTTAAACTAGGTGGTTGTATTATTAGTATTAGTACTTTCTGAAATTGCATGTCTTTTTCAAATAAAATGGATTATGCTATTACGTGTCCCCTTTTAGCAGATGTATTTAATGTTTTAGTTATGAAATATTTGCTGGGAAAGCTCACTGGGGAGATTCTTGGTACTTGAAATCAAATTCACTTGTAAGGTGGAGAAGGAATCTCAGTAATTGCAGTAAAGGTAATATGATACATTCTTAGCAATAAGTAAGCCTATGACAGCATACTTATTACCACAAATCAGACTAAAGGCTCTATTCATAAATGAATCATGTCCCGTTTACCCTCCATTTTTATGTAGTGTAATTTTAATGGAAATATCTCGTCATGTGTCTTTTGTGTAACATATTCCAACGTTGCATTCACTCCTCTGTGTGGCTTAAACATGTAACAATACCTTTTTTTAAACCAAAGGAAAAAAAAAAAGAAAAAGAAGGGGGAAAAAAAAAAGAAAAAAGCGGAAGAAAAAGAAAAAAGAAAGGAGGTGCTAAGCATGGGTAAAATAGAGAGAAAACTTTAAATGAGTTTGTAAAAACTTTTTACTGAAAATCTCTGACTTACGAGTCTGGTTTATGATTTCAATTCCCAGCATTAATTTAGCCAAGGAGATAGGAGAGAACTTGTGTGATGTTGGGCAACTAAAGAATCTGTACAGGCTGAAATAGATGGAGGAGGAAAGGGATCCTCCTTCCTTAGGTTCTTTTTCATATCTCATTCTTCACAATCTTTCTCCTTTTCTTCGAATTTTTTCAAACCTTATTATCATGGCCCTTTATATTAAGGATGGGTTGGATATAAATATATCCAATGTATTTAGCCTGTTACTAGGCAAAGGCAGGAATTAGACTAGAATTTGGGATGGAGAAAGAAACAAACCTAGAATTATGTAATTCTTCATGTCTGACTTGTGGTCATAATTCAACATATATTTTTAAAAATATATGATGTCCTAATTTTAAGCCTTTTTAAAAGTATTTTATTTTTTTCCAGAGAGTTCATTTTCATGCTTATTAACCTTGTGAACTGGGACAATGCATTGGTTTTAATTTGGAATGTGTACAGAATAACAAAATTTTCATGTCATGAACACTACGGGACTTTGTGAACCCACAACAGAGGATCACATTATTTTCCATGCAGCAAGTCACCTCCATAGGTGGCTTTATCCTCTCCATTTCCTTATCAGCTCTTTTATCCTCCATGTTACTTTTCTTTTGTGTTCCTTCCAGACTGGACCCCTTCTGCCCCAGAGGGGTCCTCTACCTGCCATTTGCATCTGGACCATAAATATTTTATATAGCCCACAATGCTTTATGCATATTTTAACTGAACAATACCCATTTTGTAAATTGTCTGTCAGTATGATGTATGCCTGGTTATGGCCATGAAAAATGTGTTCAGTATTACAATAATATCAAAATATCAATTGGCCCTCCAAATCTGGTCAGTTTTTCTGCCAGCATTAAAAAAAGTAAAAACAGTTCTGAATTTCCTGAACCCAGCTTCTGAGGAGATGTGACAAATTGTGTCAGTTTCCAGGAGTCTGTATAAATATGTGTGGCTGTTCTGCTGCATATTACTGGCAACCAGACAAGGTGGGTCTCATTAGCTCCAACTCATTAGGATAAAAGGTAGACATCCAAAATGAAGTTATGTCTGTTCTCCATGATGAGAGGCTTAAGCACTCAGACTATGTTAAATATTTGTAAGCAATGCTCCAGAAAGCATTATAATGCAAAAGAAATATCGGTTCTTTCATAGCTATTTAGCAGTTCATCTGTTCATATAACTATGCTGTATTTCAAGTACCACAGGTTGTTGCACAATTTGACTTCAAGATCTAGCAAAATTGTATTAAACAGGCTTATGTCATTGAAAATAAATGGACTGCTGGCTTGAGAGGCATGAAGTATTACCAAACATTTCAGCCATGCATCAGTAAACAGTTTTCCATGTGATCACTGGCACTGCGTGGATGTGTGACCACTTCTGAAATAAGTGGTGGGTATGGTAGAACCTGAGGACCTGGTTTCTTTTAGGAGGGAAATAAAAAGATAAGACTCTCAATCATGGTTTTACTATGTGCACTAGCATTTGGAGCAGTTCTGGTAGGGTTGTGTGCTTTACCACAGTTTCATTCTGAGGAGTATTTGTGCAGGCTGTTGAAGAGACAACTTGAAAAACAGGGGCCAGTGCCCCTATAGGGCCTACTCCTATTTAAAAAAATCCGAACATCCATGAGGACTGGTATTACCTTCTCCTTAAAAACCTTCCCCTCACCCTGTAAAAAAAATACCACACACACCCCCAAATGTCCCTCAAAAAATGAACAAAACAGGAAATCACTGTACTGGTTACTCATGTAAATTGTTCTGTCCTCAGTCAAACACGTACGATTGTGGTTTTTCTTTTTGTGATGTTACATGTGATTTTTAATACTTATTTAATACTTAGTATCCTTGCAAAAAAATTCCTCATTCCTTTCAAAGTGACTTCACTGTATTTAGAAGAATTTCACAAAGTGCTGTGGCTACACCGACAGTTTCTGGATAGAGAATTTTTACTGTAGTTGTAAACCTCAAAAAACCTTGCCAATTAGCTGAAAAACATTATCTTTCTCCTGCCTGAATGCTATGTCCTTCTTATATCGCTGTGTTTAAAACAGACATGATAGCAAAATAATTTTATATGCTGTACTTTTACAATACAACACATACCTGTGTTCTTCTTTGTACTAAATTTGTGGTGAAAAGTCACTGAGTTGTTATGGGGGCATTCATAGTGCATTTTTATGTGCATTTATTAATTTTACATTCTTTATACCATAAATCAAGGTAATAAGGAGAATTTTCAAATGTGCCACTGCAAATCTATCTTTCACATTACCTTTGTTCTATTTATAACCTTGTTTTTCTGTACATAAAGTGTTCTTATATACTGTAGAGTAGCTGATGTATAGTAATGGGTGGAGAGCTGTAAAAGTCTCTCTTGGCACTCTTAACATGGTCAGATTATTACTGTGTTCTCCAATTCAGCTAGATGTGTTCAAGGATCTTCTCTGGTCTGAAAGGTCAGCTGCTTTTAGTTGTGCACTGGTAGAATACTAATACTGTCCTTATTCAAATTACCTGCTACAGTACTTATTAAATTGATGGCCTTGTGATCTAATTTAATACTGTCGTCGTTCAGAGACAGGTCGCAGCTGCACTCTGTGCTGAATTAGGTGGTGCTGAGGCAAAGTTCAAGCAGAAACCATAGTTTTGGACTGCATTTTCCCACTAAATTAGCAGTCAGATGCAGTGTATAATTAATTAGCACAAACCAGGGAAAGCTTGTCATTTAATAAGCCTTTTTTATTTCCACATTACACAAACAGTGGGAATTGATCCATTAAGTGCCTAGCTATTAATGCTGTTTAATGTATGTCTGGTTGTTAAATTGAGATGTCTAGTTACATACGTTCAGTATTTAAGAGCTCCTCACAGATTGTTCAGTGTTTGCTGAGATTTTAAGTCATGTTCCACAAATCAATAATGGCTTCAGTAATGAATCTGAATATTGCTAGTTCAGATAAATGGATCTGAACTGCATAGAAAAGAAATGGTGTTTGTTACAGCAGTAGCCAAGACAGTGTGATATTTATTTTGTTGTCCTAAATATTAAATATTCTGCTTATATTATGACACTTGTACTCTACAGCCTTCTTTTTCCCTATAATCCATGCTTATAATTGCCTAAGGCATTGTATAACTTCATCTCTTCAGAGCTCTACATGGTATTAAATGTTCAGAATAATACATTTCAACAACCCTTTCAAGATGTCTGCAGGAGCGCAAAGGATTGTTGTCGTTAAGAAAAAGTAAAAGGGCAGTATTTGAATCACCCTTATTTCTTAACAACTATTTCTGCACTGGAAATAGCTGCATTATATTCTAGAATATAAACATTTTAACACTCCATATATACTATAAGTAATGTGCTTCTAGAATAAATGTATATTGGCAATGAGTCATTGGTCTAACTGCCAAATATAATACGAAATCTTGTCTGTTTTGCTCCTGTATGTTTATTCCATGTGGGAAGTGGAGAAACATGTTATTTTGTATTGGGGTTCTGTAGGCGGAACACAGTGATCTGGCTTATTCGAAATAAATGACTCAAAATGAACCTAAACTAAAGGCTTAAACTCAGGGAACACTCTCCAACATTCCTGCCTGATGAAGACAACACACTTGCCACAGCAGAGACAAATACTGTACTCTCTTCACAGTCTCTCTCCTCTGCATCTTGGTTGATTCTGCAGTTTCTCCAACAGATCCTTCAGTCTGTTTTGTCTGGGTCTTTCATTAGCATTTCAAATATTCCCTTGCTGGTGTAGCAGAGTTTGCCCATTTAACATGAAATCTCTAATTGTAACCAAGATGAAAACTTCCAGGAAGGTAAAACACAAAGAACAAGATTTTTCTCGTACAAAGTGGAGAATTCTGTCATGTGTGCAAGACTCACTTTATGTGTGTTTGTAGACACCAGTGGAAGAATTCAGAGTTCAGCAGCAGACCTGCGGGCTCATGAATCACCACCATGTCTGCTCCTATGCACGTCAACAGCAACAGAGGTCTATGGAGAGGGAGAAGAGCAGAGCATCAGGAGAGAGAGCCAAAGGAGACAACTGTGTGCCTAAAGTAAATGAAATGTGTTTGAAGTTTACACACTTACACATTTGGCTTTGCAAAACCAACAAAATTTAACTGGGGAGGCACACACATATTTCTCAGCCCCTTTAACATACCTTTTGGATGAGGTAAATTAAACCTGGTATGTGTCATTAGTTCACATTTCAAGGTTTTCAACCAGAATAGAAACCAAATAAGAATAACATCCTTCATCCTTGTGTATAATAAAAGGCTCAAATGAGATATACCGAAGGAGCTGACAATGCTGTTGCTGCTCTATTGTTTCCGTTTGGCAACAAACCAAGCAAGACAGCGACACATTGATATGCAGGGTGAAGGTCTATATGTTGAGCTGGAGACTTCATTTTTTATTTTTACAAAAAGAAAGTATACATATTTCATATGTCCTGGTTTTAAAGCTTTTTGCAATGTTTGTGATAAAATGTACTGCAGATTTGCATGTTCAAAAACATCCTTGACAGCTATGGAAATTGTGTAGTTTGACAACTCCTCATCTTAGCTAAGGCAAACAAACAAGGCCAAGTTGACTGAATTTAAAATCTTTCCTAATCCTGGGGATGTGATGGCAGCTTGTTTGCACTGGCATTCAAAAACTACAGTATTGTCAAAAAATTTAACAAAGCTGAGGTAGCTTTGACTGAGCTGACCTCAAATATGATGTGAACATCTGTGTGGAGAGGAATGGGAGGATGCGGAGGCTTGTTGTCTATATGTTCGTTTGATCTTCAGTCAGCATTACACGTAAGCACAGTATTTAGATGCCTGAGAAGATGATAAGCCATCAGTTATGAAGAGAAGGAAGAGCATTTGGTATTTTTATACTGTCTACTTGTTCCAGTGCTGGATGAGGGTCTCACTGTGGTGGGCACTGTGCAAAGGCAGAAAAATTAATGTGCATGTAGAGATTAAAGACTTCTTTATCCAAGCTAGACAAACCATGCCAACTTTAAATGACTCAAAGAAAGTTCTGGTTCCTCTTGTCATTTAGTTTAAGTGTGTGCTGTTTGATAATCACACTCAAGAAATGAAATGGAGAGGCCTTATTCATAGGTCAGATATGTATATTACAGGTAAAAATGATATTTCCTGGAAAACTATTCACTTTGTACCAAAGAGGTTGTGTGCTTGCACAGTATATCTCCGAGGGACAATTAGAGGCTTCTTTACAGTGTGTCATCAGTCAAGCCTGGTCTCCAACAGTAACACTAAGTTAACCAGAATATTGTTTCAGTCTGGGGATTACAGTTCAGTGTTTCTGTGCTTAATAACAGCAGGTGAAGACCTGGTTTGGAGCATTTGTGCTGCGTAGTACCCAGATCAATGTATGTGCTGCAGCATCATCACTCTTTCAAGGCGAAGAACGCTTACATTTGCTTTCCTTGAGGAAAATCTACTGCCTCTGTCACTTGATCTCCCCATTACACCCCAGACAGAAGTTTCTTTTTAATGGTAGTATTAGCATTTATTTGGCTTTTGTCATAAAGAATGACATATTTATATAACATTTCAGCTCAGCAACTGAAGTGAAGAGATTAAAAACAGACTAATGCTGCACGGTAAAACAGCTGCCTTTGACATATTCTCCCACCTCTACTTTACAGGTGTGAAAAATTTGCAAGGCTGTTGGATATGCCTGGGGTCAGGATTCAGGAGGGTACGCTCTCAGGTGGTCCCTGCGTATCATGACATATGACAGAGGGGGGATAGCCAAGGGAGCCATGCCCTCAATGGATGCTTTTCCAAGCATAGCAAGATGGAGGGAGGACAGGAAGTGAAATTACAGGGCACTGAGCAAGAGCTGTGCAGCCTGGAGGTACAGGGTGTAGCTACTCCTGGGTATTTTCTTGAGAGGCATCATGTTATGACTATGAGTAAAGGCAGGGATTTGGCTTACGGGTCCATAATGATGGATTTAATTTCCTGTTGTAGAAGTCGTGGATAGTGAGCACAGTGCAGAGAATAATGGTGCTTTACAAATGGTAAGAGTGTTTTGAGGAAAGACGAGGTTTTTCATTAGAATTGAAAGTAAAGGGAAATATTTTTCTCCTAGAATCTCTCTTGTGGTGACCTGCACTTCCAGCATAAATAACTGCTTGAAGAAATTCTTGAAAGAAGGAAAATGAGAAGGTAAGTAATATACATTACTTACTATTTTCCTGATTTTTTTTTTTTTTAGGCCTGGTGAGCAGTTTTGGTGTAATTCTTCTGACTGAACTGGCTGCAGGATAATATCATCTGAGCAATTTTTAAAAGCTTGTTTAGATCTTTTAGTTTGATATGGTGTCCTTCACAACTCTTAGAGATATGAAAAGCCATATTTACTCTACTCTTGTGCAGCTGGGAGTGTAAATTAAGTGTCCTGTTTTTCCAAAGCCTCTCCATGGTTTCAGTTAGGATGCCAGCCTTGTTCAGCATGATGGCAGGAGCTGTTTAATCTTCTAGGTCAGTAGAAGCCAACCTTTAACAGTTGGAGACTTCAGATCGAAATTTTTAATAGATTTGAGATGCACGTATGCATTCTCAACAGGTACCACCTGAGTGAATGAAATCCATTGCACACCTCAGTGAAGGCACAGAAACAATTCTAGAAGGAAAGATTGCATCTCAAGGTTTGCTGATATCCTCACTTTAACGAGCATATTTTTGTTTAAATTTCCTACAAATCAGGATCTCAGTCCTTCAGCAAGTGCTCTCCCACAAAAGCCCTCAGCCTAGGACCTACAGGGTCCTTGTACCACCAGTGAGCTGCAGAGAAACAGCAGCTGTTGGAGAGGAATTCAGATTATCATAGGTTTTTTAATTAGGAGTGTATTTAATACCACTAGTTAAATTGCTGGCTTACAAATAACTTATCTCAAACAATGTGTTCTTTTTCATAAAACTAAGCAAAATTAACTTTTTCATTATTTTGACCATGTTTGGCAGGACTATAAATCAGAGCTAAGTAACAGAGTTGAAATAAACACTTTATTCATGATTGATTCACATGTTCATTCATATTACATATAACTTGTACATGAATGGAGATCCAAATTCAGTCTGTATCACTCAGTATATAAAAGGCAGCTAAATCTGCCTGTGTAAATCTCACTGATGTTGCACTCTGTCATAAAGCAAGTATTTTGCATAATTAGCCTGGATACTCAGCCACATTTTTCAGTAGCCAGCTAGTTCACTGCCCTCACTGCAATAGGATGACACCCACTATAATAGGAGCTCCTGGTTGCTTAGCAGTCTTTGTAATTAGGCCTTTTATTTAATTGCCTAAGTATGGATTCAGAAGCCTAATTTTAGGCATGTCTTTTTTCCTTTTTTTTTATTCTTGGTATACTATTAGGTATTACAGTGATGTTGATCTGAATAACCATTCTCTTCTCTCTACAACTTATTCTTTTTCAACACTTCATTTCCAAAATACCCGCTGTACTAGAATTACACTGCAGTGTGCAAAACAGAAAGAAGGAATATGCAGCCCAGCCGTTACATTAAAGCTGAAATATTTGAATCATTAGGTCATACAGTTATGCTAAATTGTCTAGGAACAGCTCTTCACCCAATTTTGTAATCTTCAGCTTTCCTGGCTGTTTATTCCACTAAATAATGCAAATAGTTCAGTTCTTTATTGTGATCTTGGGATATTGCTGATATACAGCTATTCTTGTTAGGAGTGAAACTGCATATTACACATGCTTTGTGCCTTTATGTAGTTATGAGAAAATTAATTAGCATTAAGACAGACTGTGTTTTCTGCACTCTCCTATGTAAGTTTGCTGCATGCTAACTTGTGACGTCCTAGCAGCAAATAATCTGTAATACTGATTTGTGCAGATAAAAATGAGGTTAATAACGTTGCTGCTTAAAGGTGGATACTCACACTCAATGGGGTCAGAAAGAATATGTCTTTTTCCTTAGATGTTCCTGTTGTCTGAGACATTGGACACTGGCTGGGGCTGCAGGCGAGATTCTGAACTTAATGGTGCAGTGGTCTGATTTAGTGTGACAAAGTCTTTGTTATTGTAAACTGAGATCATCCAAGGCATCCTGGTATTAAATAAATTAAAGAAAGTATCCTGATCAAGAAAAATACAAACTTTCTTTCCTAAAACAAAGGATTTTCTCTCTTTTCACTTCCATCAGTTTCAAGTAGGCAATTTTTTTTTTTTCCGTTTTCTAGATGTCTTTGGAGATGGTCTTAAATATCTCTGAAGTACATCAGTTACCAATGCCTGAATTTCTGTATGAAATTTTACCTAGTAAGGTGGTGGGGTTTTATATTTCAGACTGTGACTTTGAAACCTTATCAGGAGCAGAAGAAATCAACAGAAGTCAGATAGTATAAATCAGTTGTCTGAATCTGTGAACTATTTAGAGCTTTTTAAGTTACAAAATTAAGCAGAGTCTTGGCATTTTTTGTTTTGGTCTTTAAAAGTATTGTTTCACCATCATTCATAACCTTTAGTGATAGTTTTGACATTTCCTATTCAAAGAGTATTCAAAGAGTGAAAGACAAATTCACTCACTAAACATTTCACAATATCAGTAATAATTTATTACATTGAAGACAATAAACTGTTTGTCTTACATTGTGGATTTTTTTTCATAATAACTAGTCCATCTCTCAATAAATACAATACTACACATTTTATCTTTTTGGCACTGATTACTCTTTTTGTAAAATGACACAGTATCTTACAAGTCTAAGAATGCAGGATTTCTTTTCCCTTTAACTCACATTAAAATGCCTTTTTTCTATATCTGCCGTTGTGTTATAGAAAATATGACATCGTAGTTTAAAACAAGTCAGAAGAAATTTCTAAATATCTGTAATTGGGGAGAAAGAAGGATTCTGAAAATTCACATAAAGGATTTTTGCATACTTAGAACCTAAAATAAGGAGTAATTAACTGTTCCAAATATCCTCCCACTTATAATAATAGGATGTCTTCAGTCAAATTTGCAGAATTTATTTTATTTCACTAATTGATTGGTATATTCATCATTCAATGATATATTAGGTAGAGCTGGATTCTAAATTACTTTTCTCTGATAAGCCTTCCAATTAATTCTTCTCACACTATTTTCCTGGTGACATCTGAACTTCTTTCATTATATAAAACACATCTTGAATAAGACATTGCTGAATTATAATCAGGGATCTTAACATGTACAAAATTAGAACCCTTTACAAACTCAAATGCATTCTGATTTAGACAATGACCTCACCTAATGTCATTTTTAGTGTATTGTACTGAAGGGGAGTATATAGCCTTCTCCTTTTTGCATATCCATGCTTAAGTTAGAAATTTTAAAGAAAACAAAAAATAGAAGCAATTGTAAATACTATTGTTATGTGGTCTTACGTATTAAAGCCTGATTAGAATATAGAGTGTCCGTAAGTGTTATATTTTTATTCTACATTGCCTGAAAATTTTGTCCCTTTTTTGTCTTATTAATTTGACTTAGAACAGTATTTCTTTATTTGGGCAAGTAGACAAGGAATTAAGTTATTCTTTAAAATGTGTGTTAAATGATGTACTGTATTACATTTGCTTGCAATTTGCATTTTTCTTAATACATCAGCCAGATTTCTTTTGCATAGATAACATTTCATAAAGCAGAGAACACTGATAATATCTGATTTAACTGACTTGCTAATACAAGGAGCAGATCATTTTAAATGGACCTTACATCTTTATAGGATGTTAGAAATGAAGACATTACTTCAAAATGTAGGTAATTATTGCCTCCTCTTTTATCAGTGCTATTTTCTGAGGTATTATCATAAGATAGCACTTTAGTATTAAGCAGGGCCTTAGAGTGGCAATAAATCAGTCCAACTGAGTCATCATTGTCCAAGGCATCTGAACTACTGAAATGTTGTGGATCCTACAGAGAGTGTGAAATCACTTGACCCTTGGCATTAACCTTTACTGAATGAATAGACACTGCTTTCCACATCGTGGAACAAAAGCAGAATAGTATTGATTAAACACCACATTCACTTGATATTAAATACTGGCTGAACTCACTTCTTGCTTTCTAGCTCCAGTGGGAGAAACCCAGAGAGTTGCTGATTCTCAGGAGAATACGTGTTTGTAATTCAGAGCAATGTTTTTCCTGCAAAGTTTTCTTTTTTTTCCCCTCCTCGGATCAATAACTGGCAGCCATGATCAGCCATGAGTATGTATTGTCAGTTCTGACCTGTGTACTTTATCACTTGGGGTGATAGGTCACAGTGACTAATAATGCAGTCATCCCAGGCATGAATTGTTTCCTGCCTGTAATGCAGGCATTTATATATATATATATATATGTATTTTAACACTCTGCTTTATTATAACTCTTGTTTACCAAATCCCTTAGCTATTTGCTTTGAAAGCCTGATTAATCTGCTGGATGGCATCCTATTTACAAAAGCTCTCAGAGATTTACTAAATGGTTTTTGCTCTTGGCAGGAATGTGAGTTCCTGGGAACTTGGAAGTATCAAAGTGGTAATCTTGGGAATTAACTCTCTACCGATGTTATGGAAGAAAGCTGTTGCTTCATTTGATTAGTGAGGAAATGGAAGAAATAAAATTAGGAGAAGGGTAGACAGAAGGATTCTTCCAATAAATTTATATTAGGGCAGATTCAGCTCTCATGTGCATAGCTGCAAGCCCAGAGTAGCTCAGAAACACGGCCTTGTGGTGAAAAAGTCTTATGCTGTTTATTCAATGTATAATAGGTTGACAGTGAAGAAAACATGAAATACAGCATAATGAATAGGAGCAGCTGCAGCAGCATCACTGTCTGTCTACAAGTAGATGACCACTCCTGCCTGAAAATGTATTACAAAAAACTTGCCTGAATTTAATTCCTTTTTCAAAACTGAAAGAGTTCTGAGGTTAACTCCATAAATAACTACATATTTTAAAAGCAGACTTTATATGATGTGCAATGCTTTTGGGAAAGCTCACCACAAGTAATGGCCCCCATAAGCAAGTCTAGCAGTGTGGGGTTTTTCGAGTTCAAAAGACTTTCTGATATAGAAAGCCAGTGGTATTGCACCACTTTTCACAATTGTTTTCATCACTGGCATTTTGATGGTTTATGTTCTGCCTGCAGATTCCTACCTGTGTAAGTTGTGAGTGTAACCCATGTAGCTTTTTGACTGGATGTGCACATTCAGTCTGTGGAGTATACTTTGCATACAGAAGACTCCATGTATATTAATTTTTTTTTTAAATAAGGAGATAAAAAGGAAAATCCATAGTCTGGTTCAGCCCTTATAGAAATGTCAATTTATTTCTCAGAAAATAGAGACATTGAACTGTTTAATAATAACAACATTAATAACAATAATAACAATAAGAATAACAAGAACAATAAGAATAATATTCAATTTGTTTTGGAAACATATAAGAAACCTTAGCACCAGAAAATACAACAGATTTCCGGAGAAGAGTACCCATTAACACTCATTTAATTCAGCAGCCTGCTCTTTTAGGACTTTACAGAGAATTTGTATGGTGCAGTTTTATTGTGCTTCTCAATCCTTGCCACTAGGTCAGAGACTTTTCAGCTAAGTAGCAAACATCCTGCTGTATAGGTTCATATTCAAAAGCTAAAATGGAGGCCTGTGGCTGGGAAGAAACTGTGCAACTGGTTTTTCCCACCAGCAGGAAGGACTTCAGCTGTTCTATGAAATTACAGCACAAACATTTCATCTTGGTTTCGGTCTCTGTTATTCTTTGTCTTGCAGATATTGTTTTGTTTGTTGTTTTTTTTTTTTTTTTGTTGGCTGAAATCACATTTAAAACACCCCAACAAACAAACAGAAAAAGGCTGGAGTCCAACTTATTTCTTTCACTAAGTCCATTTTACCCTTTCTGCAGGGCTGAATAAAATGTGATACACCCAAAACTACTTATAAGCCCACAGCTAATAAAAGCTAAACTCTATACCTCAAAGTGGCCTCTCTCCAGACTGTATAATTCTGTTTTTTATGTACCCAAAGGGAGTTTCACAGGGTGGACATTGTTCTCATACCTTTCCTGACCTGCCTGTTTATTAAGCTTGTGTGTAAGGGTTATTCCTTGTCCAAAGTGATCTTCAGCTATGTGGCAAATATTTTGCATGTAGTTGCATGGACGTGCTGTCTGCCAAACTTTCTGGAAAAGCTTTTCTTCAGTTACAGTATTAATCATACACAAAGGACAAATAAACGCAAGGACTATATTTATTTAATATATCTCTAGGCACACATAATGAAGAGTATACAACCATAATCTAAATGGGTATAAGGCAGGGGATGTTCTTTTTCATGTAATACAGGAGCGCATAACATGCTGGCTGATAATGATGGAAAGGATAAAAGGATAAAACTTCTTTAATCCTTGCTTCTCTGTTGTAAATCTGTTTATGTTTGTACTTACATGCATATTTCTACAGAGTAACAGTAATAAAGGCAGATAAAGTAATCTGGAAGTTTACTACAATCAGGAGAAATACAGTTAAAGATTGTCTTCATGCCAATCAGAACTCTTCTTTTTATATCCAAATTAATATAGCTCTCAAAATAACAACAACAAAAAAAAAAACAGTGAAAGAATTCATCAATTCACCAGATGAAAACATAATCCTGTAAAAATTCTGACTTTTTTTTTTTCCTGGAAAATAAAACCATGTTCACTTTTCCAAACATTTTCTCTGTAAGACGGAGGAGTGGTGATGCTGTTACCTCCTCAGGTGATAGACTGTTTATCAGAAATAAGATTAAGATTTTGAGACTATCAATCAAGCAACCTCTATGAGTGAGTGCAAAAACCAGGAGTAGCTCCCTTTACAGAAAGTTCCATAAAGGCATTTCCTTAAACGTTTGTGTGCTGCAAGCTAATCTGGTAATTATTAGTTGTCAGACACTGTTGTGGTCCAGGTGTCCCTAGGCAACCTATATTTTTCACAGAAAGGACACATGTCTAAAAATGTCCACCTTACCAGATAAGGTGTGCTGATGTTCTGCAAACGGGACATACTCAACATCAACAGGCAACTTCAGTAAGTGATGTGCCTGCATAGTTTTAATAATTTGAGATTATGCTGTGTAAAATGTTTTACAGTGTAAAAGAACATCTCTTATATCTGAAGTATTTCCTTAACTCATCAATATTACCCCTCTTTAATCTTCATCTTCAGTTAGCTTACTAGCTGAAACTTCAGCCTTACCTTTACCCATGTCATAGAAAAAAATGCATTTTACCACATTAATGAAATGTCATTAATTCACACTCATGATATGACACATGGATTATTTTGGGAAGTTTTCTCGTTACCAGGAAGATGCAGTGATCTGGGCTGGAAAAATACTGTGTTATCTCACATAAGAGTGTTTGTAGCATAGGTGAGCAGCTGCTTTACACCTAGCCAGGTATGATTACTGTTGATCCTCACCCGGAGTAAATACCATTCAATTTCAAGCCAAAGCACCTAGCTATAAGGGCAATTGTTTCTTGAACTGACAGTAAATAAGAAGCAGGTTAAATCCCTATAGAAAAATCCTGGTCCCAACAATGCCAAGGAGAATTTTTTATCATAGCTGTCAATCAAGACAGATTTCACTTACTTTGTCAGAAAGAATATCTTTCTTGAACAATGGATTCATAGCATATTCACAGTCAGGTCTAAAGCAGGTTTGAAAGGCATTTAAATAACTCTCCAGACTTCACCATCACACATGTCCTTCGTATTACTCTTCCCAGTCCAAGAGCTAGTAGAATTGGGTAACCAGTTTGTTGATACTCTGTTTTATTTTTTCCAGGGTTTAGGTTTTGAACTTGAACTTTTATATGTCAGCCATTTTGATTTATTTTTGAAGGGGAGAGAATTGTGGCAAAAGCTGAATAGTTTACATTTAAAAATATATTTTAGAGGAGCACACTTCTAAAGGCAGTAAATAAAAAGAAAACTATACTGTTCTGTCATTTAGAAACACAGAAAAAACAAAATAAGAAAGAAAATACAAAAGACAAAATGTATCTTAAGATTTACAAGCAGCAGATTCATAGTTCTGTAATTTTTTGTGAACAAAATCTCTATCTTTTGATAGTATAAAGAAACAAAAGAACAAAAAAAAACCCCTTCAGGCACTCTAAAATTCAGTCTCTCTTCTGCTGACCAGAATTCTGGAGGCAAGGAACTGTCTCTAATTTGTGGTGAAAAAACTGAATATATATATAAAAAAAATCACTGGCTACTACTACATTTTACAGAGGAAACATTTTAATTAATTACAATTAGTCTTTACAGCAGGGAAGTTATAAATAAATATAAATCTGAATCGTATAGTTATGAATCTCTAAGATGACCAAGGGCCTCTGTGATTTACAAAGTGTGGCTGAAGAAATGTTAAATTGGTTTTAGAAGGTTGTCTCACAACTCCTTTTAGCATTAAATTTGATTTATAAAGACTTTAGAGTCACTGTTACAATTAGAATTATTCATGGTAGCAATTTAAAGTCCAAGCAAGGCATGTAGGGCTTAGAAAAATATGTTACGTATTGCAGTGCAGTGTCTGTCAAAAAAACTGGTAGGGGGAAAACTGGATTGAAATGTATGAAGAAATGTAGCTTTTGCATTTATATTCCTCTTGATGGCTCAGGTTTTTTCCATTTTGCACCAATAGTTAGTGTGGCAGTGCTGTTAAGTTGTTTTTGGCCTGTTGGAGTTTTTTTTCTGAACAGCACCTCTGATAGAGAGGTTTGTCCTGCACGATCTCATGTGCATGACCCTAAATTAACTTGTGTTGCTTGATGCACACATCAGGATATGTGGCATTGACTTTGGAATGAAGATCAATATCCTTTGATCTTTAAATCCTTTCTGTTGTTGCAACTGTAAAGTTGCATAAGGAGAGCATGCAATGTGTAACCAGGAAGACAAAGGACTGGAAACAGTGGAAAATTGATCTGCGATAGGTCTTTATCAATGTAAGCAAAAGTTAAGAAAAAGAAAACAAGATGTATTCCAGCCAGTGGTTACGTTTGAGAAACTGTTTCTAAAGTGCATTGAAGAAAGACATTGGGTTTTGGTTTTTTTTTTATTTATTTAGACATTCATAATTGACTACATTTCCTTATAAAAATATAATAATTGCATTATTTACCCTTGGACTTACTTTTAAAACCACTATAGCAAAAAATTACCCTATTTTTTTACTTTGCTCAACAGATTGAGCAAAAGAACAGTTTGCATATACGATTTTACTTGTGTATTAAATACTATCTTCATTGGCTAAAGAAATGGTGGTTCAGAGACTAGGGATTTACAAAAACATCCTAAAAGTAGGGTGTAGCTGTCTTTTTAAAGTATAGTGTAAAAAGTAATTTTGACTAGTCTGGTGGTTAAATGTTTTAGGAATTAATAACTTAATGTAAGTTTACAAACTAGGCTGTTGAGGGTCATGTTAGACTTCTTGGGGTTGTGCTGGACTTTCATTTGCAAGACTGACTTTACAGGAAAGCTTACATCTACATTTTCCTGCACTGCTTCAGTGGAGTGAAATAATGCGCATCACAACAGAAAAGGTTATACTGGATAAGAATATAACAAAGATATGTTTTCCAATAGAGATGTGAACCAAATTTCCCACCATTTAACTTAATGTTAAACATATAGTTTACTCAGTGTGTTAATCTTATTGACTTTCTTGGAATTATTCAAGGAATGAAGTAGTCAATATGATTTTAATGTCAAAAAGGTTCATTCACTACTGAGACCCAAAACTGATAAGTGATTTTATTAGGCTTGTTTATGACTTAGTTTAGTGTGCATGGATGTTATAGTTGGCTGACTTATCAAAAATAAAACTCTAAATGTAGAGCTCTCTTTAAGTGCAGGGGAAATGCTATGACTCCCTATGTCCTTGGAAAGAATAATGACAAGTTGTTGTGTCTTCATCTGTATGTGCCATTTTTGTATGTGCGTCTATGCACAATAAGTTCAGAATTATGACGAATACTGTCCAAAAAAATCATAATATTGTTGATGCTGAAAAGAATAATTGCCAAATGCTCTCAATGGCTTGAGACTCAAACAGAAACATTGCTTTTGACAATGGTTCACTTTCTCATCTGCTTAGCTCAGAAGGATTTTTCTGAATAAAATAGAAGTGGCTGCTGACTTTTTAAACACAATGTTGCACAATTGAATTTTAGAATATGTAAGAGATTTAAATGCATTGGCAGTATTTGTACAGGTAACAGATGAGTAGTGATAACAGCTAAGATTCCATTTCAGGAGCTGGACTATCTAGAGCAAAAAATTGTAGAATAGATGTGCCTGTGATATGAGTGTGACTTAAAGACCCCAGAACTCACTCTTCCTCTTTGCAGATCTTTCCCATGGTGTCCTATGTAATGCTTTAAAACAGGTACTGCTGCTTCACAGTTGTAAAGCAATTCTGCAAACTGAAAGCTCACATGCCCTTAATACCTTAAGGTGAAAGGCGCAGCAAGTTTTGATTCTGCAGTCTGTTCTTTTCCTCTACAAAGCAAAACTGCTTATACCCTGGTAGAGCTTTTCCTAGTTTCATAGCTAGTGATTCAATGAGGATGCTAAGTTGTGTTATCTTTGTACACTGATGTTCATGCTGGGATTCCTTGCATATCCAGTATGGTGGGAAAAAAAATTGGGAAAAGGTTAGGTGTCATTCAGTGCACACGAGACATATGAATGCCTTGGTATTTTGTAAATTATTTGAAATCCATTATACTGTGTCTCTGTTTAATTAACTGGAAAAACTGTGTTTCAATTCTAGACTTGAAAACTTTCTAATACAGTGGGTGTTTGTACTTTGCCCTAAGCCTCCAGACTGCAGCTAAGAAAGGGAATTAGAACTGTGGGAGCCTTTAGTGACATGTAGGAATGTATAGGTAAATACAGAATTGGCATGTATAGTTTTATTTGCAAATATCTGTATGAAGAAGAGTGGAACAGGTTTTGAATCCTCATGTTTCTGTAGAAATTTCTTATCCCATGAAATAAATTCCAAGATAATTTTTTCACCAGGACAATATCTTTCTGTAAGAATTTATGAAGCTGTATTATCCCATATTTGTCTAACTATGAAGGCAGCAACAGTGTGCAAATACTTACACTTGTATGACAAGAATAGCAACTTTTGCCAAAAATCATGAGCTTTGTAAGCCTGTGTATTTGGCACAGTTTTCAGGAGAAGCCCATGTTTTGGGGTATGCAGTAATAACATCGTTCCTCTACATGTTCTTGGATGTTCTGAACCATCTTTCTTAGTGCAAATGTTAGAGAAAAGGATGAATAGAATTAAATTAGTAGGTTGTATCATTCAAATATGACTAACATATATATGCAGAAAATTGCTATTTTGTTTTCACACCAATTGTTTTTCCACCAGTAAAAAAGTCAGTTAAAACATCATATTCACTGGTATTACAGAGGCAAAGGTGGTAAAATACATTAAAAAGGATGCTTGACCTTTCTGGCAGTTTAGCTACCCTTCTCCAAAAGAAAGACAAATAGAAAGCAAAAAGGGTAAGCTAGTAAGAGTATCTTTTTCAGTCAGTTTATAAATACTGAAAATTAAGACTTTTAATGGAAACACCATTGACTTTTACTAGTGGTTTAGTTTTGTTATAATCTTTTTCTTAAAACTGTTAAAACAGGAGAAAATTATTCATTTGTTTCAATTCACAAACTGTTCCTGATTTTGTCGCATCTTTTCTTGACCATTTTGTCTCTTCCATTTCACTCTGATCTGAAGGGTCTGTGGATTTATCTTCTGCCTGTCATTTGTCTTCACATGACTTTAAAATAATTAATTGCAGCACTCAGTGATGATTTATGATTTCTACTGGCGTAATTAATGATACACATCAATTTTTCTTCTTAATTGAAGGAGTCACAACAAACTTTTTATAATACATGTTAAAGGAGGGCAAAATAGCTTTGGAAAATTACCTTTAGAATTTTCATTTTGTATTAGGAGGAACTGGAGAGAGAATTAGTAATTTAACACTGAAGGCAGCTAAAGATAGATTGAAGAATGGAAGCAGAGACATCTTACTGCCAATGTGCAAAAGAATTTAGATAAAATGAACATCAAAATAATGCTGTCATGAAAAATTTGATTAAGACTTTCTGTCACTTTAGAAGCAAAAAGTTCATTTAATATATTAATGTCCTTGCATTTTCTTGGTTTTGTCCCTTTCACCTTGTATTTAAGCAATGAATAATATAATAAAAAGCTTGTAAAAATACTCTAACGTGGATAAAAGAAAATGTACTTGAACCTTTTTTTTTCTTTTTTTTATTTAAGAAAAATGTTCATTTATGACCATCTGATTTTCAAACCAAGAAGGTATGAATAGACTTTGGTTCAGCTTTATGTATAGAATATTTATTGAAACATCACAAAATTTCAAGTCACACATAGCAAAATTGCATTCCTCAGAACACAGCTTTATTGCAGGGCATGAGTAGCCTCCACATTTGCTTTCTTGTCAGGTTTTAAAATTTAAAAATGAGAAAATGATATAATATAGTGAATTTAGTGAAAAGAAGCAGAAAAGATATTATGGGTAATTGTTATACTACTTTGTATGTTTAATCAACTGATGCTTAAAGGAAATTCATATCCAAGATGTAAAAAAAAGCAAGTTTAAAAGAACATTTCCTCTATTATAACAATTTATTCACTCAGAATAATATAATTAAGTTGGAACTTGAGTGAAGCAACTGTTAGAGAGGCACTATTTCTATACAACCTACTTTTTGAGACAAGAGTGGTAGAATTCTCCATATGCAACACTTTATTATATTTTTGTTATTATCATTATTATTATTATTTTAAAAAGCAACAGTAGATGCGTCAAGTGTTGCAAACTTGATTTGAGCATTTTATGGTACTGGAGTCAGCTGCCTATTAAAAGTGTGATCAGGTAGTTCAGAGTGTGACTAGCTGTGTCAACAGAAGGAAAGTAGAGGATTAGTCTCTATGGCAACAACAAAGCATCCCTGTTTGTAGACAGACAAATTCTGCTACATCTGAAAAAGATTGACAGGTCTATTCCTTTGCAACTGACCCATAGAAATTAGCAAGTAAAAGTTATTATACTGGGTTGTATTGAAGGGTTCTCAATATCTTAAAGTGCTCTTGTAAGTTTTTCTGCAGCATTTGCATGAGAAACCTGGCAGGGATTGTTCTGAGGTTTATATCTATGGTTTGATAGATTCTTTGTGGGGGAGTATTGCTGGTGAGAATAACTTAATTTTCAGTTCTCTGTATGACAGAATTGTTGGAGCATGGATTGAGGGAAAAGCACACATCAAAGGACCCAGGCTGAATAATATGCCACATTTCAAAATCAAGAGACATTGTAGGAATATTATAACTGTACCTTCTCAAAACTGGAGGTTTAAAAATATTTTCTTCACCAATTAGCTAAAAATAATTACAATCTGGAGTTCCTTAATAATTAAGATTTCCATTGGAAAGAGAGATTCTCTAATTTAACTGTATAACCTTTCTGTTTCACTTAATGAGCTGGAATTCGAAGGCACAAAGTACTGAAATTGAAATAGTCTACCTCAGAATGAATAGTTTTGGGTTGGTGGTTTTTTTTTTTAATTTAAGAGAAAAAAGAATGAAAATTTACTTTTCTATTTAATTATTCATAGACTGTGTGTTTAGGTACTAGCTACAGAAATGGGAATCCACCTTTAGGCCGCATACTGTAGAAGAGTCTTGAAACATCTTTTAATCTTACATTTTAATCTTACATTTTAATCATTTTGTGTATTGGCAAAAGTCCAATTGATTGAGAATAGATAAGGATTGTGGCTAGTTTTCACATAAAATCTGAAATATATTTAGATCTCTCTCAATGAAAGTTTTTCTCTTAAATTTTGTCACTGTCTGTAATCCTTATATTTGGAAGTAAAAGCTTCAAATGTATTTTTAAATCGTGAAAGGAAAACTATGTGAGTGATGTGTTTCCCAGAGATACATGGAAAATCACTAGAAAAAATACAGCATGCTCTCTTGAGATTTCAAAATTTTGTTTGTGTCAGGAAAGTCCCAGAAGTTTAACTGCTTAATCTGACTTGATGCAAAAGGCCTTCGTCTCCTAAATGGCATGCTTCTGGAATTAATTTATGTTCTTTTTTGATCAAAAAACACTGCTTGAACAACCTTTTCCCATAACAGTTGCTTCTGTGTTTTTCTTTTAGCTGAAACAGAGATGACAAATGCTTCTGAATCTCAAGAAGGAGTTCCTTTAGTTTCAGCTCTGTAGAAACAGTTTTTAAGTGTTCATAAAGTGCTGGCTGGGTATAATCAGAGCAATATCCTGCATGCATGGGTATCTGTGCATAGCTGGGCCTGTGGGCATTCAAATTTTGCTCTTCACTGTTAGTGCTGTAGCAAAATCAAAAGATAAAGCAGATTAGAGTAAGACAATCAGCTACAGTTGAAGGGTAATTGCTACCACATTTGTTCCTGTTCAGTCGTAACAATGTAAAAAAAAATTGAGAAACCCCTTTCCTTCCTCCAATATTCTGATAAGGTTTTTATCTTCCCCCTGAAAGGCAAAAATGACAGGTACAGGATGCTGCTGAGGTGTCCATTTCCCACAGCAAGAGTACTGATGTTTTTTCCCAGAGGCTGGGGGTGCACCGGTTTATGAATCAGCTTTTATTTTTGTATGCGTTTGTGTGTGTTTGTGGGTGCACAGAGTCTGCAGAAGGATGGTGGGAGAGCTGATTTCTGTAATCTCCTTAGCCTGCTCCTACCCTGGTTTTATTTTACAAATAGTTCTTGTTTTGCACCAGCCATGGTTAGCTACAACCCAGGAGGCCGTGCCTCTTGCGTGCTGAGCATGCTATAAACATATACAGCAAACGATGAACCCTGCACAAAGAGCTTCCAGTCTTTACCAAACCTTTTTATAAATGCACAACTTCCAGTGGTAAGTGGCTGACTAGGAAAAATGTGCTTTTCTGCAAAAGACACAAACAAAACCTGAAGTTTTGACCTTCAACCTGAGTGAATATGCAGTCTCTCTAAGGGCTATTTTTTAGCAAAGGTGACAAACTTGCAGTGACAGAAACTGTGACTTTATTTGTAAAACACCAACTAAGTCTGCCAGTAAATAAAAATAATTTTAAAAAGTGTTGGAATATTTAAACACTTGATTTACTTGCTATATTAGGAACTCAAAGGAAAATTCATTCTGCATAGTTAACTAATTTTTTGCATCTAAAGGTCAAGCGAAACCAGTTTACAGATTTTTGTCCTGCTTTTTTCTACTTTTCTTTGGCTGATGCATTATTTTTAGCCCGTATTTTGTTTATTATTTCAGAAAAGTGAATGACAAAGCTTTTCTAAGACATCATTCTTAGAACTATAGCTCATTCTGTGTAAGTTCTAGCATTTATTTTACTTTTTCAACTTTGACAGTCATCCTATTTTTTGACTGCCTGAAACTGACACAGTACAAACATGCCTATCCCTATCACTGCTGCTCCTGTGTTTCTGAACAGGTCTTTGCATATCCTATCAATGAGCTGATCAAACTGGTGACACTGGGATTTCGTGCCTCTTGACAGCTGAAACTGCTGTGCTTTTCTCAAGCTAATTATTGTTTTCAAGGGGCAGTCACTATCAGAGCCTACAAGCTTCTTTTTCCACCCCCACATCAGGCTAGAAATGCTTAAAAGGTTTGCCTCTCCCTCCCTCCTCCTACTAAGATTACTTTGAGAATAAAAGAAATGGTAGTTAACATGAAATGTAGAGGTGTTGCTTCATATTTAAATTAATGCACAGGAACTAAAAAACCCCACTATTTCTGAATCATTCTGTATAGATTTTATAATTTTAAGCAAAATACTGTCTTGGATAGTGGTTTTTTTTGTGTCTCAGCTACTGCAAGCTCCAATCAACCTTTAATGGTACTATTTTAAAATGACTCTTGCCTCACATTCACTTACAATCTTTGCAGAAAATGTCTTTTATCTTTTCTCAGTTCTTCAGGAAGTCATAAAAGTTACTGATTTAGTATGGAAGTTCATAAAGGGTCAAATAAAAGAACGAATTCTCCAAATGCATGATGTCTGTTGTTGTTTGGTTGCTATCCTGGAATTGCATGGTGGTTGCAGCTCCGTGTTAATTACCTGTGGAACAGACACTCTAAGTCAGGCAGTTTTCCATACCTTCTCCCTTCGGCTGATTTGCATTGTCTGTCTGTGCTTGGGATGGAAAGAAGGTTAGGGATGGAAAGGTCATGACTATTCAGTCTGTATCATTAATACCACATTTCCCCTCCTAACCACAAAAGTACAGGCTGGATTCATTTGTACTGGTGTCATGAAAAATTTCTAAAATCTAATTAAAAATGTAGTAAAAAAGATTTTTTTTGTTGTGCATTTTGTGTTCTTTTATACAGATATTGTTAGTGACATATTTTACTGCATAAAAATTGTAGCTTTGTGTCATATCCATGTCTAGTCTAGCTAGAGATTTCAAAAACAATGCTAAAGCTGAGAAAATTCACTTAAAACAAGAGCTTTTTCCAGAGATCTACAGCAAATCAAAGGTAGCTCATGTGCAGATACATGCCTCAGTTTTGGAGAAATGAGGAGTTACTGCTAAGCAATTGCTTTGTTAAATGAGATAAATTTAAAATTAAATTATTATACAGTACTATGAACTATAGACTTTCTTTTACTGCATGGTGAGAGAAAGAAATTATCACAGGTTTCTGTGGCTATGAACAGAAAGGCCATATATTTTCATGTATGTGTGTTTACAGATTTTAGAAAATAAACTGTGAGAGTTCTCATGTTTTTCCATTGCTGGGGACACTAATATAAATAAATTAATAAAAAAAACAGCTATGGTTTTTGTTGAAAAACATCCCTTTCCATGCTGCTTTATAGGAAGAACAGAAGGGAGTCAGAGAAGAGGAAGAATATGGACCCTCATAGCATAATCTGCTGTGATTTACAGACCATATAGCCTAGGGTTTCATTTAATGGACTTGAGGGAAGCATTGTGTAGTATTATCACTTTCATTCTGCAAAATCAGTATTCATCCATTAAGGAAATAACATGTATTGCACTCACAGGTTTTTAGAAGGGTGCAAATCCATTCTCTAGAAGGGTTAGTGGACATGCAATGTGGAAGGGAGCTAGCAAAACCTAATATAGTTATAGCTTTTCTTTTCTCAAAAAAAAAAAAAAAAAGGCAATTTTGAAAATGGCATGTAAGTTAAAGCTGCCCCTGGCCAGCTTTAAATTATGAGATTCTCACTTATGCAAGATGCTGCTAGAGGAATTCCTTGGCTCTCATTAACATGGAATAATCCCTCTAGACTTCACACACAGCAGACATACACAGGCACATACGCATTTCTACTGTCAGTTCCACATTTCCAACTGCAAAGCAATACGCAGTCTGCAATGGCTCTTCAAGCAAAAGACTGTAAGTTCCCAATATCTTTTCAGTCAGACCTCTCTTTTGTTTCCAAAACAGTATTGCTGAAGTGCTTTTGAAAAAAATTGTTTGGAATAATAAATACAGATCATTTTCACTGCAGTAGCTTGAGTAATGTTCATTTAATTTCCCCCATTTTTTAGGCACAGTGCGCCAACTTCAGCCACTACCACTGAACTTTTGGTTTTGCTATAACCTTATGGTCTATCACAAAGGTGAGGAAGCTGGAAGACTGCATGAAGGGGAGCAAACTCTAATAACATACACCAATCTTCTAAAATGTTATCTACGAAGTTGAAGCATAGACTTCCCAGTAAAAACCCCTAACTCTACCTGAAAATGCCCATAGCCAACTGCAACATCTTCCTGTTTACAACCCCTTACTTTAGGAGTGTAATGCAAACTGACGAGCGTGGAATACATCTAGCTAAACGAGGCTAGTGGAGGATGCTTTAGAATGAAGTATTTCTGTTATAATTTGCAAAAGTCTCAAGACATTAGTATGAATTTGGCTGATCACCGGGAATCCGGGGTCTTCTGTGGAGAAGATACATTTGCAGCAAGTATACATGGTTGAGAACTAGAAGAATTTGAGCTTGAATCTTGCTCAAGGCAAAGAAAGGTTTGGTGGGGTTTTTCTTATCAAATTAGTCGTTCCTTCTCTTTCCTTATATTACTGATTTCCTGGCTTGTTAAGCCAGCCTTTTTATTCTTTCCAATTTCTCTTCAGTTGTAGGGCCCTTTGTACAGAAGGGTATAAGAAAGTTGAGGTCATGGTGCAAAAACAAAGGATTCAGCTTTGAACAAAAATGGTAGGAGAGGATGGATGCAGGGAGCCACATTGTCACATATTGGCTAACAGGCAGAAACAGCCAAATTCTCACTCCTGGAACTGCCCAGCTGACGTCAGCAGGAGTAGGTTTGCAGCCCCACCTGGAGGCATGGCACAGGGGCTAATTGCCACAGTGCATGCCTTACCGTGGGCGGCATAACAAGTGTTGAATAATAGGAACTCTGGGATTCATTTGCATAAACTTCCCTGGCTTACAAATTCTGGGTTTTTTTTGGTCTTGGCTTTTTGCTCTTCCTTGAGGGCCCAGCTTCTTCTGGCTCGATAAATAGAGGTGGATAAAAGCTCTGTTGCCTCAAGTGAGCTACTGGAGTCACAATTTATGCAGATGCATCTGGACCAGGATGAGATAGTATGGAAGGTGCCTCTACTTGTTGGTTTTGTGAGGATCTGCAAGACCCCTTTTTTTCTCTCCCATGTTCTGCGTTTGTGATTGACTGACATGCCTTCCACTACATTTAGGTATTTTTTATAGGAAATGGTCCAGGCAAAATGTGAGTTACCTTTATTATGCTATTCGCTAAAAACCATTCTTGCTGAATATAAGCTACAAACCAGATTTTAAAGCACGTGGTGAGGCTGATCCTATCTCACCTTGCAGCATGGATGTTGGAGAGCCAAAGCAGTGATGGTGGCATTGCTCAGTAAAACCAGAACCGAGCCCTCCACGTGCCAAACACAGCTCTTGCCTGCAGAGCCCAAACTCTCCTCCAGTCAAGTAGCTGTGCATTACGAAGCTGAAATTTACTCAGTGTGTGAGTGCAGATCTTTGTCATATGTGTTGTGGGTGGTGTGCTCTCCCAGATTCTGACCCACCTGCCAATATGTTAAGGCACTCTGCTCTGTTTTATTTTTCTTCTACAGCAGTCCCATTCCTGCATAAGGAGTCATCTGTGTCCTGTACCTCAAAGCCCTTTTGATGGGTTTTTAAAAAGCTGTTTCTGAATTGTTTTTTTTTCTGTTTGTTTGCTTGGGGTTTATTTTATTTTATTTTATTTTTTTTTTTTTCCATGAAGGTGTTATTGCTTGTTTTCTTGCCAGATAATGGAAACAAACTGAGGTGATGGTTATGGCTAAGAGTGCGGTTGTTATTGAGAAGGATGATTTTAAAACACCAGGAGATAGGCAATGTTTCTGAAAGATGTAAAATAAATCTTCTTACTTAAATGATCTGCTCAGATGTTATAATTCAGAGTTTGTCAGAGAGGAAGGTATATGCTTGGAATTCAGGTTCAGAAACTTAGGTTATAAGTTTGCCATGTTACAGTTTTAATGAAAAGAATATACATATCAGTTAGTTATCGTATAGTACATATTATTGACCCACCTTTGCAATAATGTGTTATCATGTCAGTTTTCTCCACTACAACTGTGTTTTCATTTACTCTTGGCAAATTGCTACAATTTCAGGGCATTTTTTAAAGTCAATTTTAAATTAGCCTTAAAAATTGCAGTGCTGCAGACTGGGAAGTTCAGCCAAGAGAGAAAACATAAAGCAATATTTTTTATCATTCTTATTGCTCTAAAAATAGATGCTAAAATTCTTTTAAGAAATACGCAACATCTGTAATATTTCTCTGTAATCATAAGCTATGAAAACCTGTTTTTGAACAAGTTCATAATAATCTTATCTGTTTTCTTTAATACTTCCTAAGCTATTTACTTTTTTTAAAAAAAATGCCTTTTTTCATATTTTGACACAAGTTTTACCAGTGCAAGACTTTGATAGGTAAATAGCAGGCAGGATAATTGATTTTCAGCTTTGTGTCTTGTGCAGAGTGGAAGGACTGTATGCTACAGGAAGCTAAAACTCACAATGTACTGGTTCAGTCTTCTCTGCATTGCTCCCTCTGCCTCTTTTGACTGTTAGAAAAAATGATTCCCTTTAGTGTTCATTCTTCATGACAACTCAGAGGTCAGGCTCAGGTGGCAAGCTTAGACAGCTTGGTCACCTGTTGCTTGTTAATATGATATATATTCTGTCTTCATATGGTTGCTCCACAAGAGCACCCTCTTTTCTGTGGTAATGGAAGTGATGTGCTTAGCTAAGTGCAAAACCACATCCAATCTCAAAAATGTGTAAGTCATGTAGTCTTAAAAATGCTGGAGTTGTTTTAGAAAGGTAAGTGGGAATGCTTCACAAAGGTGTTGTAGCAAGGCAGTCTCTGAGAACAATTGTTTTTTGCAGAGAAAATTTTTAAACTGGAATAGTGTTTTGGGTTTTTTTTTTTCTTTCTTGGCTTTTACATTTTCTGAAATAGCAATGTAATGACAAGTAAGGACACATGTCCAATAAAGAAAAATGGTGAATTTTGAGGAGCATACATGCAACATTTGTATTTCTTGTTGCTGATTTGCCTGAAAAATGCGATTTGACTGAGAACTTGCATGGTTTATAACATAGGGATGCTAAGATTTCTGTTTGAAGAAGGCAAATTTTGCTAAGTATGTAACACATTTCTAATTTCTGGCAAAAAAAATAAAAGGATTATTATCTGCACTTGTCTATGAAGTCTATAACTTCTGGTTTTGCCATATTTCATGAAATCAGCCTCTTAAAATTTGTGACACGAAGCACAGATCCAAATATATTTAGTGCAATAGTTAGCAGAAGCTAATGTGCTCTGTCAGAAAACTGAATCTCTTGATTTTTGTGTGTGAAGTGATTATGGTGAGAGGGAATATGTTCAGACTACCCAGATGCAGAACGTGAAAACATCAGATTAAAATGAGAGCATTATTTCTCTAAAGAATTATTATGAAAATATTTGAGAGAGGCCACTTCACAGCCAAAACATATGCTTAACGTCAATAAATACTAGTTTTCAAGCTTATTAAAATCCATCTAATCATCCTGTTTTAAGTTGGCACTTCTGATTACAGCAATAATTTTTTCCTGGTCTTGATCTCAAGTACTGTGGACTAGCTTTTCAAAAACAGCTCCCAGACAAGTGCTGGAATCCTTATTGTGTCACTGAAACCTGCTTTTATTTCTGATATTTCTACAGAATCTTTCAGAACTTTAACATAGTGATTATACCCCCCTAAAAATAGAATAGACTAGTATATTGCCAGATCAAGATACTGAAAAATTTAAAAGAGTAGCATGAGTCTAACATTCCTAAATTTGAGTTTTTCAGATGCCTTAATGAGAAAAGAAAATATTTTTTAAATTAGGGAGAAATATTAATTTTCTTTTTCAGAAATTAATTTCCTTATTATTGCAATACATGAATCAAATCCTCAGATTAGCAATTGTTAGAAAATTACTGCAATCCTAATGAAGGAGTAAGATTACATCAAAAATGTAAGGAATGAACACATCATTTACACATAAACCAGCAGCAAGATGCAGCAACAAAAAAGTATCAATATAGAGCAATCAATGCGGCAGATGATATCTTTAAAATGTATCATGCTGCCTTTTGCCCTTTATATTAAATCAAAGGGAAGGGGCTGTAATGAATGAGCATGTCTTTATTCTCGTCGGCAACAGTTCTGCAGGAAACCCAGCAATATGACATTTACCATGATTAATTCCAGGTTGTAGCTCTGGTTTATTTTTTCCCCATGTACATGCATAGAGAGTTATTATTAGTTTAAAAATATAAAATCCAATATAAATTGACACTATTTTCAAAAGTTATAGTGCAAGGTATACTCAAAAATAAAAGGTTAATCATGTATTTTCAGTAATGTATATTTTATATTTTAGTATTTATCTTTTTTCTCCCTTTTAAAATAAGGTTTACCAAAGTGAACGGGCTTAGGATTGTGAATGCAAGGTTGGGCAGTTTATATCTAGCTTCTTAGCAGGTTTCCTACATTAAAAATAACATTTAACTGAAGGAAATCTCTAGGTATTAGAGCATACCATGAAGTATACTGTGTAAAACTTCGATATTTTTTCTTACTTCGTATCAGAAGGGGGCACTAGTGATCCATTATAAATAGTCAGTATGACATTGCTTTTGTTGTGCCATATTTAATAATAATAATAATAATAATAATGATAATATAATTTCCCCATTTAATATTGAGGACATTTGTGTGCATAATTAAGATTATAAGTATGTAATGGTAATTAAAAAAGTTGAATAATTAATAGATTGTATGTAAATATTATCTGTTGTCTCTCATTGTCTTTTTATATTATTATTGAAATACTATCTTGCAGTTCACTTACTGTCTGTAACAGTGAACTAATGTTGATTATTTAATACCTAATTTTGGTGATTTCTAATGTAAATAAGGTGAATTCTAATTGTAACATATCTTGATACTGTCAGTTAAATATATTCCTGGAAAAGAGAAATTTAGATCCCACTTTTATAAAGGCCATTTATGTATGTTGAGATTTAAATTGTCTTATAGTTATTACAACAAAGAAATTGTGCTTAATATTCATATAATAACGTTTGTGTGGTTTCATATAAAATTAAATGGACAGGAAAATACCCATCATGATGCTTACTTACTTTTTCTTGTTCGCTTATCTGATCCTGTATATTTTAGCAGATTTGTTAGTATTGCTTTGGTGTACAAACAGGTCAAGATGAGGTGGCATTGCCATTTCACAGAATCAACTTTGGTATGTGAGCTGTGAGAGTAAGAAAAAGCGATGAACAATAATACGGTTTCTATTCTTTGCCCTCATTTTCTTGCTGTCTACGGGATAAAAACTGGCAGAGTGCATAAGACTGCAAAAAATGTAAGTCAGTCAGTAACACCATGAAAAGCAGCTGAATTTTTGGTTGGAAGATGCTGAATGATACTGTATTGTAACAAAATACCTACTTATTAGTTATGTAGATGTCAGCCTTTGTGAAATAGTATCTGCCCACAGATAATCAGATGCTCTTTTGAAATGTCCACTGTTATTTTCATGTATAGAAATGGGGGTCACTGAGAAGCTGAATTTAGCACTCAGTGAATTGAGTCAAGTTCCACACATGAAAAATATAATTCCTCTAAGTGTTTCATGACATACAAATAGGTGCAAATATGATCTTTCAAAAATCTGAGATGTTACTTAGGGCAAAAATAGTTTTTTAATTTAATATTATTTGAAAGTTATCAGTTAATTGTTGTGTTCTTTTACTCAGGTGTAAATCCAGAATTTTCTTTGTTCAAAGTACAATTAAATCCTAAAATGGCAGTGAGAAGAAAGGTTCTTTGTACCTTAAAGGCAACTTCATAGTATACATTCATGAGTATAGCTAAGTGCTTTATGTGTGCATATAACCAGGCATTGTCAAACAAAAGCACACTTTTTCATGCAAGAAACTATAGTCATTCTAGGTCAGCCATTTAATCTAAGCAAGCACATACCTGACCTCATACCCTTGAATCTTAGGTTCTTTTATTTCAATTTTCCTAACATCAGCAGTCCTTTCCAGATAATTATCTGTGAAAGTTACTGTCAGGAAAACTGGAAACTCGCTGTTTTCTGAGAAACCCTGTCTGCAGATGTCTTCTCTGTCCTGCCATTTTTAGTGAAACCTATTTTATTTGCTTTCTTCTTTTTTCTTTTTTTTTTTTTTAAAAAAATATTTTTTTAATGATGAAAGCTTAGATATCAAATATGAGTTTTGAGAAGGAACCAAGACAAGCTACCAGTGTAGTTTTTCCTTTAGCTTGGATACAGACAGGATGTGTCCAATTTGCAGTTATCTCCAAGCATGGAATTGACTATATTTTTATCCCCCTTAGTTATTATATTGATAGTCGTAGCAGAGTAGCTACAAGCGGAGCTTGGCATAGGCTTCAGAATGTTTTTGAGAAGATGAGTAAATAGATGTACATGTTAGCACCTCATGAATTATCTAGTCCAACCCCCTGGTACTACCTATGCTGAGTTCCAGGGAACTTTGCTTTTGCTGCCATCAATATCTGAATTTGAAGCTTTAAATCACAGTTTGAAAGTAGTTTCAGCTTATTTCAGTAATCACTAATTTTGAGGCTTATTTGGTATCAGTTCAAATGTCACCATTTTTAACTGATTTCATGTTTGATCATTTCAGCTGAGATATTTAGTACTTAGTACAGTGGTAAGTATTAGGACTGTATTGGAATTGACTTCTTAATGAGTGCAACTTGACCTTCAGACAGAGAAAACCACAGTTTTGCTACTTAGCTAAACTCTACCACTTGCGAAGTTAAAGTGAGCCATTTTTCATGAGAGGTTGTTCATCTTTTACATTCCTTATTACTCCTTAATTTTACTTCATTTAATTATCCCTGAATGAACTCATTTGTATCTATTAATGCATGAAGTCGAAACTACTTAGGTATGTAAAACAATAGAAAATGTATTGCCTATTATTCTTTTCTTCCTCACCCCCCCGCTGAAATGAAAAAAGCATGCTTAAAATTGTCTGATGTGAGTAGATGTTGGTTCTTTTAGTACAAAACAGATTGTTCAGAGATGCAGAAGCATGCCTGCATGTTTTTCCCTCCTCCTCCCTTCAGCTGAACTCCTTCTCTAGTCCAGTGCTGATTTAAAAGTCACCATTTTGATTCCACCTTTCCTCAAATTCTTTCGCCATGATTTCCTCATAAAGCAGAATTTTGAAGAATTCTCTTTACAGTCCTGAAATCAAATCAGTTTCATGCCTGTGGAAAGAAAAAACCTTCAAATTGCACTTTTCTGTATATACCTGAACATGTATCTTTGGCAAGCTAATTTCTTGTTGCCATTATAAAAAGCTTTGGTATTCTAAAGAAAGGGTAACATTCAGGTGCCCAAAATCACACTGGGTTTAAATTTAGAATTAAGAATCTTACTTTAGGTTAAAGGAGATTTACGCAAGCAGATATAATATCTGAAATTTTCTACAGGTATATTATACTTAATGCATTATGGAATTTCGTATTTAATCCAGTGAAAAACATAATTTTATTGTACTGTCATTATAACATTTGCACTTACAGCAGAATTCACAACTAGATAACTCCAGGACACAAGAGTCTGCTCCAGAATTTAAGATTGCCAAGATTTTTATGAAAGGTACAAGATTTCTTATGAAAGAGACAAGATTTTTATGCATTTTTATGGAAGTAAGAACTAGATATTAATCATATTTGCAGTGGTGTAAATTTAAAAATACTTCATTAAAATTTCTGGAGTTATCCTACATTGTAATGTGGAATGTAAGTGTAATAGCAAAAAATATCAATAGTTTACTCAGTTATGTCAGCTCATAAACTGTTACGAAAAAAGGAATCAATGACTATGCCTTATGTGCATTTGAACAGGCAGAACTAACTGCCAATTTGTAGCTCACCAATCTCAAAGCTGCAATGAGCACTTACATTTTAAATAAATGGAATGTCAAAACCCCTACCTGATTCAGAGGAACAGTAAGAAGATTAGAAAAAGATTTGTAGATGTATCTCTCTACTTTGTGTGGGTCAATAACCAGGATACATAAAATGACAAGTAGGTTTAACTTAACTCAAATAGCAGCATTTGAGTAAGCAGCTGATTTCGATGTGCAGAGTAAGAGCTGGAAGAAATCAAGTGATCAAGTATACTTAAACTTTCAACAGGTTGAGCTGAAACTACAGAGCTCTTCAAATGTTAGTGTTTATATTAATCCATCACTATGGAAAAAAAATCTAAATTTTCATAATGAGGTCATCTTGACAGAAAAGGGAAAATACAGTTTGTTTTCCCAAGTCATCATTCAATTTTATGCTAAATGTACAGGACACTGTGATCTGTCAGTACTTTTAAGAGTCTCAATTATAAACATGAAAAACACCATTATCTCCATTTGTACAGCGGCATTCAATTATCATAAAGTAGTTTATGTTCCTTTCGTGTATCTTAGAATTCACTGATTTTGTTTTGCAGAGTAAAATAAAGGCACACAGGAGTTTTCAAGGTCACATAGACAGTCAATGTTCCTAAGAAGTCCTTTATGATTCTCTGATGATTTTTTTTCAGTTCTATGGTCCTTGTGTTTACTTTAGCCTCTTGGTTAACTTGTCTAGTCATGAAACACCTCCCTTAAATTTGTCACATGATCACAAACTGCCATGATCCATCTTGCATGTCTAGAAACTTGAAAGTTTTCAGGTTTCTCTTTTCTGATTGTGATCACTTTCCTCTTCCCAAAACTCAGCAGCCTGTGGAAGGTTACATGATTGTTCAACAGAAAAAAGAGACAAGATTAGAGGATGTTTGGCCTTAATGATAATTTCATTTTCAAGGGGAAAAAAAAAAAAAAAAAAATTATTCAAACAGATAACATACAGTAACAAATATAATTTGCAATTTTTTTCTCTAGTTTCAGAAAAGAGCTAATTTCAGTGCAGTGAAACATCAGAAAAAGTTTAATTGACTGTACTTCTTATGCAAATATTTTGTACTTAAAGGGCTTGTCGCTTCTGTGAAGATTCTGTCCTTAACATGAAGGCCTGTCACTGATAGCTCAAGAGAAACATATGGAAATTTTTAAGCTGGCTATATTGTTTTGAACTTGAAACACAGCAGAGAGGAGAAATAAGATAAGACTTTGCTGGGAACTTTTCTTTCTTTGTTGCTCATTTCCATTTGTTTCAGAGAATAATGAAAAAAGATTTCAAGGCCAGGTTGAATGGAGCTTTAAGCAACCTGGTCTAGTGGAAGGGACCCCCCTCTATGGTAGGGGTTTGGAACTGGATGACTTTTAAAGCGTCTTCCAACCCAAACCATTTTATGATTCTACGAATAATGTCAACTGAAACTCCAAGGCTGGAAATGGTGTTCTGCATTCTGCAAAAAGGCTGTTGAAATGCCTGTCACTCCATAACCTCAATGTCTTCCTCATTAAATGTGACCACCTTAGAACAGAATGTTTTGTCTGTTATTCAGACTGGCAGAGGGAGCATGTGGTGGATCCTACGGCTGAAGCTGCTCTATCTTCTTTCCTTGTTCTCTTGCCATTGACTCGGAAATCACCATCAGTAATGAACTTTCTGCAGGCCCAATCTTTCCCTCAGTGGATGTGGCAGTGAAGTTTCTGAAGATACATTAAAATCAGACTTTTCAGTTTTGACTATCACGTTGGCAGCAGTAAGGTCTATCTTTAAAGCTGCTATTCAGCTTCCGTCGTAAATTTCTCTTTATGCTTATATGTAACTGCATCAAAATTTCCCTTTAAATTTTGGCCATTTAGTGGTCTCATCTCTATTGTTCAGGGTTTTTTGCTAAATTCCAATGAAAAAGTTATCAGTGGAATTTTAGTCTTCAAAAATTTGTGGATGAAAGTTGAACAAAGCGAACACATTTAGACTGACTCTACAAAGTGCTGAACACCTTTATACACCAACCTAGACTGATGAAAACAAGCGCAACCTTACAACATAAGACTATTTTAAGAATAATAACACTGACCATTGTTGGCTGGCGTCCTTTCTCAAATTTCAGCAAACCAAGTTTGTACCTGGTTGCTTTTGACCAAAACACACTTTCTCTTTACAGGAGCTGAGTGGACTTTCAGCTCTGCCACTTGAATCTGCTAAAATATAACCAAAGTAAAACAGACAACCGTTACGAAGTTTCTTTCCTTTGACAATTACATTTTCTTCCTGCTTTGCTTTCTGCTTCTCTACTTCTGTGAACTCAGAAATAGCTTCAGGGCTTCAGATCTCCAGGACAACAGGAAGAGATGTAGTGGTCATAAGGTGATGAACCTCTAAGAAGAGTCAGAAAGCACTAGGAGAAAGGCTTGTTAGTTTTGATCAGCAAAAGGAAAATGAGTATTCATAGGTGTGGGAATGGGAGGAAAATGCTTGTAAATGATGATAGAAAAGTTATGTGGTATTATTTCATTTTGAATAAGTGGTTCTCAGGGAAAAAATCTTGATATCATGATGTAGTAAAGTGTAGTTAAAGACTTTGAATATGCATGGCTTTGCCAATAAAATTTTAAAACAAAGTTTTATTACAAGTTTTATTAAAGATACATAAAAAAATTCAGTAACTAAAAAATGTAAACCATTAATACAATATTTAAAACTAAAGGTCGTTATTATATTTCTAACTACAGGAGTTTTTGGTTGTTTTGTTTGTTTTTTTTTTTCCCAGGGGTTTCCATTTGACAGCCGTTTGGATGGTATTAAGAGATGGGAATCACTATCTTTAATGAGCAAAACAGAGTTGAGAAGGGCTGAGGTTGCTGATACTGTTACTGACCTCTGACTATTTCCCTGAGAAAAAAAATGCATGCATGTAAAAATAAAAAGAACTTCAAAAACAGAAGATACAACTTTGGCTTTTAGTGTTCATTTTATTTCCAACCACGTTCCTTTGGAAAGGCAAAGGACGTGTATGAGTTTTATTATGCCTTTGACAGATATGTCGTATTTGGACCAGCTTTGGGCTTTTGGATACCTTTTCACTGTAAGTGTTGTGGAAGAACAGCTCAGGTGGATTTTAATTCCAAAGCCAAAAATGAAATGAAGTGATGTGGGAAGGGGAAATGGAAGATAATGTGACAGCAAAAGCAGGAGTCTGACTGTCCATGTGAGTTTCAGGACTTTGTCATGGCCAGTGGAGTTAATGGGTCACCTGCAGTCTTCTTTCTGACTTATCACAAGTAAATTTCCAGGATCTCAGTGCTAAAGGGAAAGAAATGCTATGGCAGTTGCCATGTGATGGCTACTATTTCAGTAAGGCTCCTCTTTCAAGTTTTCTGTTTCTTTATCTCCAATAACAAATAACTAGTTCCCATATTAGATTATTTTAAATTTTTGGCAAATCTGTGTTGGTCTTTCCTTTTCTCTGCATCTTCTTCCACTCACCAATCATGACTCCTAAATGTTTATGGGGGGGCATAATTTTTAGGTTTTATAATGTTGAATTTCTTAAAAAAGTTTAGTGGTTGGGGGGTGTGTGTGTTAGGATTTGTGTACTCTATTTATAGCTCTTTAGGACAGGGTTGATTGGACTACCATTTTTGGTTTATCTAGGAAAGCTTAAGATAATAGTACACAGTAGTGCTGCGATGGAATCCCATACTGTGGAACTGCTCCCAGTGTGTGGCTGAATCAAAAGCTTGCCTGCATTCTGCTTCAAATGCTATAGGTCTGATGCTTCTGCAGACGAAGTTTCTCAAAGCTAAGTGGGAATTGTGTTGCAGGTTCAGAGGAATTGAACTGATAGTTCATATCTCACTTCTCTTTACTTCAGTGCTCTGCAGTCTCTAACCCATTATATAATTGAGTGAAAACATACCAAATGAAGCAAAACGAGACCCTTGGAAAAGGTGAAAACACAAGTAAGCAGTTCCGGTTGGAGCAGTTATTTCGACCTGTTTATTGAAGGTCAGGGTCCAGTGGAAAAGGGACTAACAAGGGCAGCATGATGACTAGATGACCTCCAGCAGGGAGGAAAACTTGACTTCCAGCATCCTATGCATAAAGCATTATCTGTTTGTACCACAGGCCCCAGAGAAATGACAGTAAGCAATGAGAGATGATAAGTGTACTGATGATTTAATTTGTGTTTCCCCAGTCGAGCAGGAAGAACCAAATTTCAACTGTTTGAATGATGATTTTCTGCAGGAAAATACTGCAAGGAGGCATTTCAGTGTTATTTACCCCTTGATTAGCTCTACAGTCTTATTCACTCTGTGCTTTCATGTCTAATTACTAGTTTGCATTAATATGAAAAGAGTTAAATCCCCATTTTTCCAGAGTAACTTAGCAGAAGAAATAGCTCATATCCAGACATGGCGGAACACATCTGGGTAGAAGTCTCTTATTCTCACAAAGGAAACCAAATGCATGTTACTAAGTGCATGAATATGTTATTCATCAATGGAAACTGATTTCGGTCAGAACTAGTGACCTGGATATTGTCTGGTAGTACATTATTTTATTCCTAGTATGTCATTACAACACTGATTGCTATATAGTGCATTTTGCCTCCTTTTCATAATAGTTGCTACCTCTTAACAGTTGCTCTAACTATGATTGAGAAGCTATCTATGTGGTAATGGCTCAACACTGGGTGTGCATATATGTATGTTGGCATTTCTGTTATAGGAAACAATGCTGTGTATTAGATTACTTGGATTCAAGGATCCAGGGATTGTGTTCTGCTCAACCCACTTATTGCATAAGTAAAGAATTGAAGTTATTCTCAAATCACTAAAGCTTTGCTTGCTTTTTTCTCCTTTAGCTGCATAAATAAAACTGTTTTATTGTTTATTGTTCATGAGTTGGATGACATGATCTCTATAGCACAAACTATCAAAAAGGGAAAACATATTTTTTCTGCACAACTAAAACTAAATAATCTTCATGTTAAATTTTTTTATGGTGAATAATATTTCGTGGCAGAAAAGATAAAGAGGATGTACTAGAACATAAAGTAATGAAATTATCAATGAGAGTGTTATTAAAGGAGAGAATTCATGAGACCTTCCTTAGGCCTTTTGATCTACCTATCTAGTAATGTCCAGGACAGCACAGTTAAGGTATCATGTTGGAACAGTTATTGTTTACTTGAAAGGTTAAAGATCATCAAAGTTTAGGACTGGGAATAAAGGAGAGAAGAGGTGGCACATAAGAGCAGCAAAGAGAATGGAAAGTGATCCTGGTTTTCTGACACTTCTGGCTGCAGCAGGAAGAATCCAATTACAATATTGCCACAAAACCAATTGAAAATAAATGCTGAAATGTAACTGGCCTTTGAAATTAACCTGACAGTTCCCTGATGGGAAAGCAAAGCAGAAGATCATCTTCAAGAACTGTAAAATACTGCCCTGACCTTAACTCTAAATCCTATAGGAAAAGAACAAACAGTGAAGAAAGATGGGACAAAATTGTATCAGAAAGGCTAGACCTAGTAGATATGGGAACACTGCTTGTATTTCATCAGAGGATGAAGAGAATGTCCTCATTATGGTTGTTGCCTCATTAATTTTGTTCAGAGATTTAGGTTAATCTCAGCTACCATTGTGCATGTAATGCAGTTTTCCAAGGCAGGAAATCTTTCTATAGTCATTAACTAGTTCAGATGTCAGTCTGAAATCTGTAGATGTATATCTTCTGCTTCCCTATAACTACCTAAAATTAGTCCATGTATGAGACTGAACTTCAGTATATATATATATATTTGAAAAAAAAAAGTAATTATATATATATATGGTTACACCGAGCAGCTCTGAAAACTAGCTGGTTTAAGATTAGGCACAGGGATAAGAGCTCCTATTCCTCATGTGTGGCAGCACACAGAACAATCCTGTGGGTTTTTAGTGCATTTGCAGCTAAAATGTTTCTCAAGGTGTCTTAGAAAACAAAGTTAGCACCTGACAAGTCAGTGGTAACTTGGCCATCTTTACTATGCTGACTGGCATGTCTCTGACAAAGTAGGGATCTAGTCTACACTCATCCTATCCCAAATAGAGAACATCAAGTTTCTCTGCCTTTTTTCTTTGTTTGTTTTTTTTAATATGTAAAGTCAGAAAGAGAGAAATGCTGTAAGACTTTCACTATAAAGAAAAAACAGTAGCTTTGTGAGTGGCCAGAAAAATGACATTTTCAAGTGACAAAGACATACATCAAAGTAAAAAATGTAATGTTTTGCTCGTTACCTATTGGTTGGCATGTATGCTTCTTTGTTAACTTTCCACGCGATAGTGTGCTGGACAACTTAGCACCCTGTTGAGCACAAAGAATCCTGTTTCAACCAATAAACCTGATCAGCACCTGTTACTCTGCACCCTGTCCTAGCTGCTTTATGATGTATTGTGAAACAAAGAAAACAGGAAAACAGATTGAGAATCAGTGCCTTGGAAAACCAAAGACAAGTTCAGTCTATGTATGAATAACAACATCAGACTAACCCTAATTCCCAGAAATGGAAGATGCTCACTAGTTTCAATTGTAGCCTATTAATAACATAGGCAAGGTGATAAGAAACACAATTGTTTCTAACTTTAACTTCTTCTCTTCCTTACTAATGAATGCAAGCTTTCTTCAAAATTGGTAATGCTTAATCTTAAGGATTCGTGATTTTCTCTAGTTAACTTCTTCTGAAATACTTCAACATCTTTTTCTAAAATTTTTACATTATGCCAATTTTTTGTCCTCTTCCAGGAATCAGGTAGTTGACATAAAGTATCAGATTTTCTGTGAGCTGGATGATATGTGATATCGAAGGAATCCCATGTTTGTTCATTTTATCAGCAACGACCAGCTACATAATTATCTTAGAGATCTTCTTAGCCAAATAAATAATATGAAGGCTTGATTGCAATACAAAATAGATGTAGCTGATAGATACTATCAGCTACAAATGTAAATATCTCATTCAAATATTAACCATCTTCATCAAAGGCTCTATCTCTGTTTCCTCTAAGACTGAAATCTACCTGGACACATTATCTGATAAAATTTGCACTTGCAGGCCCTCTTAGAAGTCAAAATGCTTTTCTCTCTGATGAACAGGAGAGGGCTTGAAGGGTCACAGAAAAGATCCTTGTTAAGAAACCTGACCTTTACCCCCCTGGAAAGAGAATTACAGCTTTCAACATTTTTGTTGTTTGTTTCTTTTTTTCTGGTTTAAACTGAGTGAGGTTAACTCTTTTTCTAACTTCCTTTCACTGTACAGTTAGCACTGAAAATATAAACTACTATGAAAGAAACAGACAGCAGGGCTCCATACCTGGCAAGGACCTCTGATAGAAGACTGTAAAGCATATGCTAGTACTCACCTTCCATAACATGACTTGGCTAGGGCAGTGATGCGGTGCAAACATGTTCCAGGTTCATGGAGGTTAACATCCAACAGTAAGTGGACAATGAATGCAGATGTTGAGGTCTAGCACTCGCACTGGCACTGGAGGGGTTGCAGTGGAGTGGAAATGTCAATTTGCAGCCCAGAACTGCCTCTGTGTGCTGGGCTGCACCCCCAGAGCATGAGCAACAGGTCAAGGGAGGGGATTCTCCCCCTCTGCTGTGCTCTGGGGAGACCCCCCTGCAGTCCTGATCCAGCTCTGAGGCAACAACACAAGGGGGACATGGAGCTGTTGGAGCGAGTCCAGAGGAGGCCACGGAGATGCTGTGAGGGCTGGAGCAGCTCTGCTCTGGAGACAGGCTGAGAGAGCTGGGCTGGTTCAGTCTGGAGAAGAGAAGGCTCCTTAAGGGGAGACCTTAGAGCAGCTCCAGTGCCTAAAGGGGCTACAAGAAACCTGAAGAGGGGCTTTGGACAAGGGCTTGTAGGGACAGGACAAGGGGGAATGGCTTTAACCCGACAGAGGGGAGATTGAGGTGAGCTCTTAGGCAGACGTTCTTCTCTATGAGGGTGCTGATGCCCTGGCACAGGTTGCCCAGAGAAGCTGTGGCTGCCCCATCCCTGGCAGTGTTCAAGGCCAGGTTGGACCGGGCTTGGATTAACCTGGTCTAGAGGAAGGTGTCCCTGCCTGTGGGAAGGGGTTGGAACAGGATGAGATTTAAGGTCCCTTCCTGCCCTAACCAGTCTGGGATTTTATGATTCATTCCTTACCTGACTTTACTTACAGCTCGTCTTTGTACCACGATTCCGGACTGAAACCGTCTCTGAGGATAAGAGGAGTCAAAGATTTTAGATCATCCTGGGTATGATTGTCTTGTTGCAGACCATTGTAGTGACTGACATCCTTGTACTGCTCCAGCTTCAGAGAGGCTGTGGCAAGGACCTTTGGTTCCTTTAATGTCCTGCAAGTATCATTGGTTGATTACCCATGTGTGCTACTACTGAACAGGGATGATCTTCAAGAAATATAGTTCTTCTTTTGGAAGTCTCTCGAAGCTCATAAGCTCCCTTCCTTACTGATGTTCAAGCCTTTCACTGAGTAAAGCTGGTGTCAGAGATACATGCTAGATAGGAGACTCATGAGCATATCCTGATGTTAGAGACTGTGATTCAACAGCACCATTGGTTATACATGTAGGCAAGTAGAACATTTGTCCCTCAATGACTCTAATATGGTTTTGTCTCCTTTTGCTCCCAATTGCTTTTTTTTTGGGTTTTTTTTTTCTTTAAAGAAACAGAATTATTTGAAAAAGGGGATTAAGAAGATTCACTCATTTTTCAGAAAATTTGCAGGAGTACAGTTTCGTGGATGTAGATTTTCCTCCTGTATCTGTTATATCTGCTCATAGGGAAAATTTTATTGTACAGTTGTATACTGTATAACTTGTGTAATGGGAAATAAACTTCCCATTATCCCAGAGCAGTGAAACAAGTGTGCTGTTGTTATAGGTGTTTATAACTGCAGTTGAAGTGTTACGCGATTTACTATTTTTTTCAAATGCATAGTTTAGAACATTAGAAACTGAACAAGTACTTTAGTCACTTATAAGAGAATGGCCAGGAAATACCCATGGTCATATGTCATAAAAGATAGCTATTTCAGGCATAAGGAGCTTTGAATCATTTGAGCTATAAACTGTTCTCATAAAAGTCACTCCTGTCATGTTTTTATGTTTTTCTGTATTCATTGTAAAATAGAACCAAATTATATTGCTTTTTTACAAGTCAAATGAAGATATGCTGCTTTGTAGACATTTTGACCTATTTCTGCCTGATGATGTTTGCCTTTTCCGTCTCATTCCCGTTGCTCCAGTAGTTAATCCCATAAAATCAACAGCTTCTTGTGCATAAAACATAAACATCATCAAGCTTCCAAGCTATTTCTTATATATGAAGAAGTACATTCATGGAGTTGAAAAAAGATTAAGGAGAAAGATTGTATGGGGTGAATAGGAAAAGCTCCCCCCATACACTCACATTCACTATTAGTGTTCCTCCCTTAAAATGAAAATGAAACTCTCCTTAAAATTCTCAAGTATGTGTTTGTGAGAATTGACCTGTGAATATTTTGACAATTAACATCTATCCACTGGAATATTTATGCTGGAAAATTTGCACAATCATTTTCTGATTTTTGAGCCACACTCTTTGGCTAGTGTCTTGAAATGAGCTAAATACACAGTATTTCATGTTACGCTCTTCATCACTGTTATGTTTGCGTTACTAAAAATCTTTGCACAGATGGGCAGAGGCAGTGCTGTCAGAAAATTTTCAGTTGCAAATTCTATGCTAAATCCAAGCTTTTTCTTCCTCCAATTGTTTAAAAATAAAACAAAACAAAATGCATAATATGCCTAGTTCTGGTTAACTTTTATGCTAATTTACACCAAAAATGTATTGCCTAACTTTCTCTTTCTTTTTATTCCTCCAGAAGAGACACTATTATGAAGAATGGGGATTACTTGATTTATTTCATGTTAATGTTTTCCTGGTTTTAACAATTATTTTGCTTTCCTCTTCCCCAACCCCCCAAACCCCCCCCCCCACTGTTATCTTTTTCTAGTATGGTTTTACATTACCAGGAATAGAAGAACTGAATGATACCAAATAAGATCAGTCCTTCATCCTCCATTTCATCTAAAAGGCAATCTGAACCTACCTTGATTTTTTGAAGACTTTAACTAACTCTTTTCTATCCCTCATGTTCAGCAGAAAAATCTGATGCTTCTTATACTAGAGAATAAAAAAATGGGAAACCCGCAAACTGCTCAGTTGGAAAAGAGCAGTAGTAGATTATTTCTTAATACTTATGTGCATGGAGCAAGATTCCCTCCTTTTTCACTTCTCTTCTATTTGTATATTAAGGCTGTAAGAGTGTAAATCACACCATATATTCAAATACATATGTAGAATTTGTTCTATTATGCAATCATTTGCATTCTGTGATAAAGTTCAAATTGACTTTCTTGTGATTTTGGAAGTTGTATAACTAAAATTACATAGCATGACATATGATAGGTTTGGACATTATTCACTGTATATTATGTGCTAAACCCCTGTTTAAACAGATTCATTCATCCAATATGGGAGGAGAAGTAATACCGAAAAAATCTGGTGAGTTCTGATAATCTATAAAGTCAGAATAACTAGCTCCTGTATATCCTATAATATGAAATACGATGGAATGAACAATATCTTCAGTTTTCCTGAATAAGAAACACATTTGCAGAAATGGGTCTTTTCCCTTTTCATTCAGGTTGTTGAGTCATAGTCTCTACTTTAACCTTACCTGCTGCTGAAACAAAGCCCTCAACTTCTGTCCCCTGAATAGTTCTGTGTCATCAGTTCTTTAAACCCACTTCATTGTTATTGTGTTGAACAACCAGCAGATTTACCTAGGAAGATTCTGTAGGAAAGATACTATTTAAAATAAAGCAATGTTTAAAGATTATAATTTTAATGAAAGAGTAGACGCATTGCCTGCTCCTGAATTTTCCTCATCACAAGACAGCAGAAGCTCTGTGATTTTCCTCAGGTGAATGAGGTGTCAGGGAATGTACCTGGAAATCAGCTGAAAGGTTCCAGGGTTTTTTCTGTCCCAGTGGTGGCTCAGAGTCAGGAGATGACAGGCAAATTACATCAACTTTTGCATTCTTGATCTCTGGAAATGAAATCTCTGGACATGCATTTCTGATAGAAATCTCAATATTTTGAGATACTTAATTCACTCGTTAGTAGTCAGGCTACCAATTTTGTCTGCAGCTTTATCTGTAGCAAACTATATGTTATATCTACATATATACGCAAACACACACATACACACACATATATTTGCAGACATACTTATACACATATTTATATATCTATGCTGCAAACACATTATGTAGAGTCAGGTACAAATTTAGCTACAAACAACATTACTACATATAAATATGAGTAAGCTGTCATTAAATCTGATTATGATTTCTTACTTGTAGAACGAGTAAGTATTTGATGGGTTTTATGTTGCTTTTTGAAGACTGCTGCTAATGCATTGGTATTTGGTGCTCACATATTTAAATATGCTGCATGCCTGAATGACAGATGATTATCTGACAAAGGAAATCTGGTGTTAAACAAAATGAGCTAGTACTGCATTTAAAAACCCCAACTCTAGCAGAGCAACTGTTAAGTGTATGTATTGTATTTTAAAAATTTAATAGCTGCCTATTGTCAGTATTGTCTTTGTCCATGCTGACAACAAAAGGATAAATACAGTGCATACAGTAGGTCCCTCTGGTTATACCATGAACATGACACATGTCATCCTATGATAAATTGGCTCTGTGTCTGTTCAATTTCAAATCCAAAGCTCTGGAGGCAGAGGTGTTAGGAAGCAGGCATAATTCTGGCGAGCAGAGACCTCAGATGCACAAAATTAGTGTGCATGGAACAGATAACAGAAAGCGAGAGGGAGACTGAAAGGAAGTTTGCACAGGTTTGTCAACTTCCTGCAGTTTAGGTAGTATTGGCAGATGTTAGGTGTAAAAAAAACATCTGTAAGCATGATAATGATTGTTACCAGAATTTGAAGTGACAACTGTATTGAGCACAAATGCTGTCTTGTTTCTTCATTTGTACACCAATTAAAAAGACCCAAATATTAGGTTCCGGAAGTTGTTAAATGACTAATCTGTGGAGTTTACTTGGTACATCTGGGTCAGACATGTTGGCTGTGTGACAGATGCAGTGTCAAAAGAAAATTTTAACATGGAAAAAATGTATTCAGATTGTTACTAAGTACTGTACTTAAAGCAGAGAGTAGAAAAGGGCCCAGTTCAGAAATTGCTTTAAACATAGTGATATCTACCTCTCTCTAGGCATTTTATTGTGCATTACTGTCAGGTCTGGTATGTGAGACATCTTCCTCACCAACCGCTGAAGAAAGGAACTGACAAAACCCGTGCTGTTCTGTACCATTACATTGTACAGCTATCTTATTCCCTGGGTAAATACACATCATTTGTGGGACTACTCAAAGAGTAAGACACTACTTGATGTGAGTAAGGATGGCAGAATCAAGCATTACATGCCTGCATATTTCTGCAGAATTTTACATTTTTCATGCTGCTCTAAAATATTTACGAAGTAGTTCATGTCTGGTGAAGGTTCAGGTCAGTTCTTTTTTCAGTAAAACAAGTTCGATTGACACAGATTTTAAACCAAACTTGAGCCAAAGCAGGACAGCTGCTCTCTTGGTCAAATGTTGCTCTGATAAACTAAACCTATATGGCTTGTTGTTACACATGTCTTTTCAAGAACTTCTGGGGTATGCCTCCCATTTCATCTCATACTCTTTCGTGCCTCATTTCTCAGCAGTGAACACTGGATTTCATCTTCTACTGAGCCAAAGTCACTTCCTGTCATTTTTTAGGAGATCCATCTCATTTTACCAGTCTTCCCATGTTTCCAAATACTTGAGGGTCCTAAGATGCTACACCTTGAATAATATTGAACCACTAGACAGTGAACATCTGTGTCAGTGTTTGTAGATGCATATGATTAAGACTTGCATAGGTATGGATCCTAGCAAAGTATCTTGAAAAATTCCCATTGAAACACTGCTATGCGTACCTTGTTGTACAGAAAGACTCGCAAACCAGGAACAATTATCCATCTTTCTATTGCCTGCTTGCCCGAGGGCCACTGGCTTGATGTAGTTCAACTCTGATGATATTATGATGACAGAATCATAGTATGTGTGGCGCTTCACTGGTAAGCATGAAAGAATATGGAAGTAAAATCTACATGAAAATTTGAGAGCTAAATTTTTGATAGGTTTGAGAGATAAACAATTGATAAATTTATTACATCTCTTTCTGCACCCCCCCTCCCCCCACCACTTGTTACTTGGTTTTTTTTAACAAGGAAAAGAATTTATGCAGGGTAAATATAGTATTTAAGTATTTAAAATTTAAATGAAGGAAATCCTTTTGAATGCACCTGTACATACTAGATATGTCTGAGTCCGTTTGGTATAAGAAAGTAGGCTACGAAATTATGTGTTTAAAGATGTCAAACTACTCACTCACATAGAACTAAAGTATTCTAAGCTCTTCTGTAACTGGTGAACTGCTTGTGAAAATCCAAGCAGACAGAACCCAAGACATTAACAACACACAAAGGTGCCAGTTTTCTAGGTTTCATTGTTTGGGAACTGGGGGAAGTGGAAGTCCCACTTATGAAATACTAAGAATGGGAAAAAGTGTCATATGTACTAAAATGGTGACTTTTCTAGCATTTAAAATCTTTAAAAATATAGTGAAAACCAGAGCACGGTAGGTTATGCTGCTCCATGGAAGCAAAAAAACACGTGGTTAGTTTGAACCAGCAAGTGTTTCATACTGCAACCAAGGGATGCATTTTGCAGGGATGAAATTGAGCAAAGGAAAATTTAGTCTTATTACCAGGAAAATGTATCTAATAGTGAGATCTATTAGAATTGTGGAATAGTCTCTAGGGAGAAGGGATGGAAACCCCTTAGTTTGGGTCTTTGAAAACCTGTCTAGGGAAAGGTTTTCTTGCTGGGGAATAACTTTGTATTGTCTGTATAAGCCATGGTGTCAACTAATGGGAAATTTCTGCCTCTGACATCTTCTGTAGTCTGATTTATTATTAGCATACTTGCACATACGACACACAGCATTTCATTGAAATCTGAAAAAGACAAGATCCTGATATCTTGATGTTTTCCATGATACAAACAAAAGCAAACAAGTTCAGAAATGCTCTACTGTATCTCAGTATCATTCCTAAGTGCTTTTTCATGTCCATGTAGTTTCAATATACTGAGATTATTTTATGCCTTCATTATTTTTCTTTTTTTTTTTTTTAATTCATCTTAGTTTTTTGTTTATATGGTTTTTGATTTCCAAAATTGTGAAGTCATGTATGAGCTGAAAAGAACACTTGCATGGGAGAAGGTAGAAGCACCTTTAATATTTGTTCAAGCTTTAAAAGAAAGTTCCCCAGGCAGGAAAATGTATGTAACACATTTGTTCATTTAAATGTCAAACATAGATGTGTCATATGATATTAGCAAAAGCATCAAATGTTAAGTTTGCATTGTTTAGTATTCATAGTAAACATCATACATTTCCCCAGCAGAATTTCAAAATGCTCTTGACTCAATAATAATAATAAAGTACAACTTCTCTTCAGCTTTCCAAGTGATTCCCAAAAAATAACTTGCTGGATCCCTGTCCATTTCTGTTGAAAGCACATTCTTAATCTCTACTGAGAGTCATAAGGTCTTATACAGAGCAGCAGCTCTGAACTACCAAGGAGAGAAAAGGTTCCTCACAGGGAGGTTCCTCACACAAATATGAATATGACTTGTTATTCCTTAACTTTTTCTGGCAAAAGTGTTTTCTTTGTTCTCGACAGTTGTTTCATAAACTCTTTTATAAGGTTAAGTTCAGTTCCATCTTATGCATTTTTATATTGTCAAGAATAAAGCTAATAATTACCATGTTCCAATCATCAACAACGATCTGACAACTAAGTTGTAATACGAAATGTTAAATACAAGGCACTAATACATACTAAGAAATTTCTAGGCCCCAATTGACTCAGAATTTATCTTAAACAGAAATATAAGAGTGAATAAATAGCACGGATGGTGGTGCACAAAGGAACAGAGGACTGGCTGACAAGTCTGCATTTACCTAGTTTCACCATCGGTATGCAGATAAAGTTGCTTTTCATGACTAAAACCTGTTCATTCAAAGTGAGTCAAAGATTTGCCTTTCAGTCATGAACAATGCCCAGGTTTCAGCTGGGTTTTTGTGAAAATGAGTTTGGAAACTGTCCCTTTGGTGGAAAAGAGTTTTACATTTATTTTTATATTTAACTTACATTTCATTATTCCAGTGTTAAAGGTTAGAGTTTGTCCAAGAAACTGCAACATGTCAATAGTTTTGTTCTCATGCATGTTTCATGATTGCTGCTCTATTGAAACCTTCCCACTTGAAGGTCTTTTGAGAAGGTGTGCAATGGGAAGCATGGCGGTGACAGTCATTGGCTGCAATTCAGTCAATCTTCAGATTTGCTGGATAGCAGTTCAAAGGTCATTCAGATGTCTACATATTCCCTGGAGTTTGAAAATATTGTAAGTCTACATTCTAGCAAAACTTTATCTCTTTTTCTGCATTTACTTGGTTTTTTCTTGTTTTGCCTTTCATTTTTAAAATGAATTGCACTATGAATGTCAACACAGAGCAGAGTTTAGGAATTCATTTTACAGTTAAGCAATATAAATTTCTTAATCCTGGTTTGAAGGTGAAGCATACAATTAGGATAATGTAGAAAGTGATCAGTGCACTGAAGACACTCTACAATTACGAGGTTTTTTTTTTTTTTTTCACTTTTAAGCTTAGTCTGAACTTACTTTCCTGGATAATAACAAATTTAACATTATTTTGTTCTCCTATCAGCGTTCCTGAAAAATAAATTGATTAACCATTGCAATGCAAATGTGTCTAGGTTGCCTCTGTAAATGTTGACTTTCCTGTCAATGGTGCTGGCTGTCTGACAGAGGGAAGGAGAAAGATGGCAAAAGATGACTCTGTGCAGCTTAGAAAAAGGTGAATGGAGAAAGAAACAACATATTTCATCTTTGGAATTGGAAATTTGCTAATATTTACAGTATGATTATGTTTAGTTAGATTTTCTTTTTTTTTTTAATGCCTGCTATATCAGTGTACTTATGAATTGTTGGAATAATATTTCTGGGTACTTTTTTAAACTACTGAGAGGAATGATAGAATATGAACATGCCTGGTCTGTTTGTAAACAATTTGAGAAAAATTCAGAACTGGCAAAAGGCTTTGAGGTCCAGAGGAGGCTACTCTCATGAAACTCCACCACTTCTTGTGAAATGGTGACTCTCAAAGTGGAGCTGCATTTTGTAACGTATGTAGGAATTAATTGAATGGACAATTTGGAGAAATATGGAGCCGTGGCTTGATTTTGTCCTGTCTCAGCTATCTAGACAATGTAAGAAAATTGTAATTTCTATATGGTGTCAGATAACTCCTGTTCTGCTGAGTCAGAAGACTGCTATGCAACATATGTGTGGGATTCTGTCTTCAAGCTGTTCACTTTTTGCACTGGATTATACCATGATAATCACAAAACTGCTATATAGTTTGTAACAGAAAAATCAGTGTCCAGTGTCTCTAATGGAGATGACAAACCCAAGACTGAAAAAGGTGAAGATGTGACTTAGGTGCTGAAAGGAAATGCTAATGAGGAAACTCAATATGCATGGAATGCTGCTGGCAAGATTCTCAGACCCTGCAAAGCATGAATGATATAGAGCCTAATTTGGCAACATGCTCCACATAGTCTGTTCTTCCATAGGCGGGAGCCTCCCTGGCATGGCTGAATTACAATGCTGTTAGGCTTGCACATCTTATGGATATCTGTGCAATGTACTATCAAATTTTCAGCATAACTGTACTGAGGTTATGATGTAGAATATATTACTTTCTGCAACAGTAACTTGTCCACTTGAAAGATTTTCAGTACCTCAGTTTGCTTTCCAGTTACAAGGACTTTTTGCACCGTGTGTTTCTATTTTAGGCAGTTAGTATTTAGTTCTTTAATTAAGGTCTCATAAGTATCCT